>NW_020861192.1:0-977 GCF_000972845.2 Larimichthys crocea
AGGACTGCTATGAAAGTATAACTAATGTGCTTTGCAAAAGAGTCACAGAAAAGCAGGGCTTGTGGTCTGAACATACTGTGCAGGTTGGGGATGGCACCCTGTTTATTTAGCCTAAACAGCAACAATATTGTAGCTATTCTCAGCAACCCATGTGAATTTGCTAGAAGACTGTTGACTGACGAGACGTGTGGTTTCGGTTTTCTTTCTTGGTTCATGTGAGGATGAGGCCGTTGGATGATGCCATTCTGTGGGACTGGAGGGCAGATGAGTGAAGGTGGGACAGTCAGTACAGAGTACCAACTCATCATTAGGCTCTCTCCATAGTTTTACATTCCAGTCTCTCTGTCTTTCTCATAACAGCAATAATTTGCTATGCCCTACAGCATTGCCATTGTATCAACATCCGCACTGTGTGAAGTCAACGACTCAAATCAAACAGAAAGCTATAATTCAACGTTATGTCAACAATATTTATTTTCAATGCAACTCTGCAAAACTAAATAAAACTGAATGATATGTTGTTTCCGACTCTAAAAGTCTTTTGAAGTAATACATGTTCACAAAGTATCATAAAATATATCATATATGTTGCTGTGATGACATCAACAGACAGAGGTGAGTTTCATTATGGTGTGAACCTAATGCTGAGCCATCACAGCAGCTGCCAAAACAAACAAGACTGTCAGTTTTAATTCATGCTTTTCCATCCACATGAACCTGAGCCAAAGCCTGGGCCTGAGCCTGAGCCTGAGCCTGGGCCTGGGCCTGGGCCTGAGCCTGAGCCTGAGCCTGAGCCTGAGCCTGGGCCTGAGCCTGAGCCTGAGCCTGAGCCTGGGCCTGGGCCTGAGCCTGAGACTGGCCCTGTCTGCCTAACCCTGCGATCAGTTACTTTTGTTTGAACTTGTTACCTTTACCTTTAATTTATATATCTTAATTTAACCCATGAATCCCTGAACTGTTTCTGCTTGCACATATTG
>NW_020861193.1:0-861 GCF_000972845.2 Larimichthys crocea
ATTAAAACTCATCCAAAAATCTAAAAACTTTACCGACAATAAAAGCCATCCAATTCAACATCCAACAATCCAATGCTCTCCAACTCAACTCCAATTCTCCACAACTCTCAACCACCCAACAAACACGTACACAGGTATTTTTTAAAAACTGAGACATTTCCCTTTGTTTGTATCTTTTACACGTAAACTGTGAATTCGCCTCTGAAAACGAATCTTTCTAAAAACTCCGGCTAGAGTGGAGATTCTGGAAAACTACGGTTTTGCGTTTGCGTGTAAATTGAGATAAACAGAGTTTTCCTTTTGCTATGACGATGATCATGGAAGCGTTCAGAGTAGCAGTCGCATTTCTTCTGGTGCAAACACTTTTCATGTGTTTGCATTTGCATACACAGCTGATGCATCATGTCGATGACCAGAGACGAATGAGGGCTCGGAGATCAGCAATTCTGCCACTTCTCCCACCTATTCTAGGACCCAGTCACCGTCACCGCCAATGTCGCCGCTTTTGGGTCCGACCCGGCTGGACTGCTGTCTGGTGGGATAATTTTGATGCCGCAAATAGGCTTGGCGTAGTTATGATGGCGCTCCATGGCGTATTTATGCGGGTTGATGTAAACGAAAACCTTTTTGAAAACGATGCTATGTGCACGATGTTATTTTGAAAAACGGAGGGAGGGAAATATTTGTTTCTCAACATACCTAGCTCTGTGTAAACGTAGCCTGACTTCCTTTAATGCAAATGTTATTGGTCACATGACTAATTAGTTCAGACCATTAACAGGTGTTTTTGCATATTTACATAAATCAACAAATACAATATATACAGTATAAACACATATTTACAAACCCATATCCCATTAT
>NW_020861194.1:0-516 GCF_000972845.2 Larimichthys crocea
ATATCTTACACACACCTCCTTTTTCGAGAGGCACCTGGCTGCAGACCTCCACTGTCACGCACCTACCTCCACTGTCACGCACCTCCACTGTCAGGCCCGGAAATGATGACGTTTTTTGGGGGGTGGGGAGGTGGAGAGGACATTTTGAGAGGGTCATTTTCAGATGAAAATTACCCTTTTCATTTTCAGATGAAAATGATTTTCAGATGCCTCACTGAGCAGGTTGGTCCGTTGCTGCGTTACGTTAACGCGTCCGCCATATTGGATGTGGCAGATCTGCCCGTAAACTAATAACAGGAAATGGACTGAACTTCATAAAGCGCCTTTCTACAAAGTTCTTTAAGTTGATGTCTCTTATACACCCATTCACACTAATATATCTGGGAAACAAACAGGCACCAAAAACAACGTATGTAACTTTTAAAGTGATGATTATAAATGTTTACTCCTTATGTAAGCACCAAACCAAGTATGTATTTTTCTAATGCTGGGTGTTTACAGCTAATAATGTGTGTA
>NW_020861195.1:0-2183 GCF_000972845.2 Larimichthys crocea
AGATTCTACAAGTGAACTGGAATAAGTGGTTTTTCTGAATATTCGTTCCCGATAACTCCAAGTCCATGGTTTTCCAAACCGGAGGAAGCGTCAATTGATTGTCAATACATATTTTACTGACATTACATATGAAGATGTTTGTGACACACTCCTGTCAGAGGAAGATAGGTGCCACAAAAAGATATGTTTATCCTACGTGTGTTTTATTCAAGTTTGTTGATGAAGAATTGGTACTAACTACACCCAAATAGTATGTGATGATTGTTTACAATACTTATTTAAACACTTTTCTTTGCAGTAGAAAGAACCTAATCCTATGACAATTTAAGTAAAAGGTTACTTTTTTAATGAAGTTTGGAAAGCTAACTTTACAGTATAATGTCTGTGAAAGAGGGAGAGCAGAGATGTTTTGTGTTTGGCGTTACAATCTGCTGCACTTCCTCGTCAGCGAAGGGTCTGTTTTAAGGCTCCTCCTCTCTGGGTCTGGCTCCTTCTCCTTCTAAATTACGCTTAGACTGTCTGCTGTCTCCTTCTCCCTGCCTGTGCATAATCTTGGACTTCCCTTTCTAATTCACTACTGTTAGCGGTTAGAGACAAAATCATCCTCTGCCTAATTTGTTATGTGCTGTTGGTTGTTTCAGCTACAGTATACGCATTGCAAGAGGGCCTTGTATTTGAAGTTGCGGAAAGACGGAGAATATCGCTGTTTCATTGTTTTGTTGTTCCGCAGTGTTATCCCGACGGTCGGCTGAAAAAATATTCAACAACCATGGGGAGCGGGATTCATGGCCTTGGCGCTTTGCCCGCAACACATCATAGCGTTGTGCATAATTGTCCAATTATCAACATGGTCGTTGCTTAATCGAGCCATTTCTAAAGCGCTAGTTTGCCAAGTTAGCTTCTTAGTACTTGCAGTGGGACACATTTGGCACTTAGACCAGTTTACCTTTTTAAGTCAAGGGATGCAAACCTCGCAGCTTTTGTGTCACTCACAGACTCACACCACATAATTTACAGGCCACAATCACCACACTTGCAATACAGCTCCAGGATGCATCTGGAAGTCCCAGGATGGATTTCCAACATTAGGGTTAAAAACATTTATCTCAGCCATTTGCACTTTTTTTTCTCAGGAATGTTAAGAACCCAGGGAGTCATGGGACGGCCCATGCGATCCAAAATTGCAAGAACTATTTACGACAAATGAGGTGTAGTGTGAAAATGTAGCGTGACAACACATAGCTTCCCATCGCGACTTTATCAGTCTAGGCTAAACACACCAGCTATCCAATAGCAAAATCTACTGCGATAGGCGTAAGTTAAACTGTGATGCCTGGTCAGATTGTGTGTGTTTGTTTTTAGCATACTGCTTATCAATGACAGGTTGGACGCATTCTAAGTGTCACAGGGTTGTTTTTTTTTACAGAAAAATATTTTTGTCTTTGTACTTAGCTTTTTATGAGTCAGTTTGCCCTGTTTTCAGATTTGTCTACTGTTTTGGACAGATTGTTACCTAATGCTCGATTCATTAAGACTTTACACAGTAGAACAGATTTTCAATCCACAATACAGCAGCAATCAAAGGTCTGTTTCCCACAACTTTCTAATACAAGCAGTGGTGATCTAATCTGAGACGAAAAATGTTGTCTTTTTCGCCCCCAGTTGTATACACATTTAAAAATCAACAAGAGTGTATTTAAACTCCCCCCAAAAAGTATTTTCTATAGTTTAAAAACCTCAGTTGGGTTTTCTCTGTGCCGAGTGCAGCCCGAAGCTGCCCGGAAACCGAAACATGCCACGTAGTTGCAATGCAAGGGTCATAAACACACCCGACCCCTTTAGATCCACACACTGTACACTGCTCTGTAATCAATTGTTTGTTTACAGCGCCTTTTATTTTAAGTTTTTTTTTTACACCACGGTCCACAGCTTTCCTTATTTCTCACTTCAAATCACTATGCCAGAATTGAACAATAACTGGGATGTGTTTGTATGACACATACGTTCCAAACAAGCCATGAGGTTTCAGCCAGGCATTGTCCCCAAGACACTGAAGGTAGTACAATCTTCATCAAACTTGAATAACACACGTAGGAAAACAACTTTGCCCCTGCCTCTGAAGTGTCACAAACATCTTCAATAATGCTCATAAAAATATTGATTGACAACATAGCAGTTTGAAA
>NW_020861196.1:0-612 GCF_000972845.2 Larimichthys crocea
CCTTTTTATTGATTGATTTATATGTGTATATATTATTTATTTTTATTCTGAGTCCTTCCTTATTGGTCTTTTTTCATTAATAAGCCTGAATTTATTGATTTGTGCCATGTTTAACCTTGATGTTAACATTGACATGTTCAATAATAGGGGCGGCTGTGGCTCACAGGCAGAGCGGGTCGTCCACTAATCAGATGATCGGCGGTTCGATCCCCGGCTCCGAAGTGTCCTTGGGCAAGACACTGAACCCCAAATTGCTCCCGAAGGCTGTGCCATCGGTGTGTGAATGTGTATGAATGGTTAGATCCTTAAACTGATGAGCAGTTGGCACCTTGCATGGTAGCCAATGCCATCAGTGTATGAATGTGTGTGAATGGGGTGAATGAGATATGTAGTGTAGAGCGCTTTGAGTGGTCGGAAGACTAGAAAGGCGCTATACAAGTACAGTCCATTTACCATTTAAAAGTCTTTGTGATGTCATTTTATTTGACAAGGTTGCTTGGTAAACTGTAAGTGGATTTGGTTTATTGAATTGAATTGAATACAAATCACACCAAGAGTGAGATAATTATAAACATATACAGTGTATATATATTAAATAATACATATTAAATA
>NW_020861197.1:0-579 GCF_000972845.2 Larimichthys crocea
CAACTACAACTGTTAGAACTACAGCAATTAGTACTACTACTGCAACAACAACAACTACTACTACTATTACTACTACTACAGCAACTATGACAAATGTTAGAACTACAGCAACTACAACAACTGTTAGAACTACAGCAACTGTCAGAACTATAGCAACTACAACAACTGTCAGAACTACAACAACTACAACTGTTAGAACTACAGAAACTACTACTACTACTGCAACAACAACAACTACTACTACTACTATTACTACTACTACAGCAACTACAACAACTGTTAGAACTACAGCAACTACAACAACTGTCAGAACTACAGCAACTGTCAGAACTACAGCAACTAAAACAACGGTTAGAACTACAACAACTGTCAGAACTACAGCAACTACAGCGACTGTTAGAACTACAGCAACTACTACTACTACTGCAACAACTACTACTACAACTACTACTATTACTACTACTACAGCAACTACAACAACTGTTAGTAATAGTTGCTGTAGTAGTCGTTCTATTAGTGCAACAACAACTACTACTACTACTACTGCAGCAACTACTACTACTACTACTACTACTACTA
>NW_020861197.1:589-775 GCF_000972845.2 Larimichthys crocea
CTACAGCAACTGTTAGAACTACAGCAACTGTCAGAACTACAGCAACTACAACAACTGTCAGAACTACAGCAACTAAAACAACTGTTAGAACTACAGCAACTGTCAGAACTACAGCAACCGTCAGAACTACAGCAACTACAGCAACTGTCAGAACTACAGCGACTGTTAGAACTACAGCAACTGTCA
>NW_020861198.1:0-708 GCF_000972845.2 Larimichthys crocea
TGCAATTTTAACCATTTTTAACAAGGTAATGGAACTTTTGTGAAAAAAAACATCAGTATTCACAGCAGAGTATTTTTATATTACAGGATAAGACTGGCAATATTCTTCCTTTTTCTTATCATCAACCAAGTCCATGAGTTGATTCCACACACTGTCCTGTAGCCATAGATAAGTCACGAGTGCGCCCAATGTATTAATCTGTGTCCGAAAACGATAAATAATGTGATAAGTGATGCAGCTTCTTACTGGTTTTAACAGCATCACATCGTGGCTTCCTCCCCTCCATCGACTTGAAGATTTTACTGATCATCTTTAAAACACATCTGGGTCTGGCTCCAAGCTACATAGCAGACATGTTGACCGCTTATAAGCCAGTCGGCAGCCTTAGGTCCTCAGGTGGGGCCCCTCCTGGCTGTTCCAGTCGAGGCTTTAATCTAAAGGTGACCGTGATTTTGCCATCAGGGCCCCTCGACTTTAGAACGACCTGCCTGAAGAGATAAAGCTGGCAGAATCAGTCACTTCTTTTATATCACTACTGAAGAGCCAGTAGACTTGCTTTCATGTGATGTCGAGTATGTATTTATTAATTTATTTTATTGTTTAATGGCCTTTGTTCTCTTGTTTTTTTTGTCATGTTTCTCTCACACTCTGTGTTCTTATCTTTGATTTTCTCTCGTTCTTAAATCTTAATTTTGTCTTACCATTGTT
>NW_020861199.1:0-5164 GCF_000972845.2 Larimichthys crocea
ATGGAAATGGAGGCTAATCCAGGCCGTGTTACACACACAGACATCCAACTCTTCCTGTCTCTGCCATCAATAGATCCTTCATGACATGAACACGGCACAATCAGCACAAGCATGACTCAGCAAAATGACGACACAGTGCATTACGGGACACTTTTCATGAAGTTCAGCTACAGAATAAGCATCAAGTGAAAGAAAATAAAAGAAAACAGAAAAAAGAAGGTAAAAAAAAAGATGTTGAAAACTGAAATGTTCATTCGTCATGACAGGAAAGACATTTTCATTTTTGAATTCTGGCACCACAAGTCATCTGGTCCAACCTCCTGCCTGCATACGAACTGTTCAACATTCAGGTGCAGATTAACCGTTTTTAACTCATATAAAGTCAAAATTTCAAATAAGTGCAACACAAGAATATAACCTGCTGCAGTTTCCCTTTCAGGTATATTACAGTTGATTACCATTAGCACAGAGAATGTGCGAACAGCTTTGGAAGCATGGAAGGTTTCACTGCACTAATGAGAATAAAATGAATTATTACACACTGAACAACAAAAATCTAAAAGAAGAAAATAATTCTACATTTGACTGATAACAAATAACTCTGCTCAGTACAACAGGCAGTACGAACAGCAACAGCCCACAGTACAATCTGGTCCTTCAGGTCCTGAATAAAGGAAAGAGTCCATTGTCTTGCACACATGAGTGTTTCCTTCAGTGCAGTCCAGTCCCTTGTCGAATCTTCATTCAAGAGCTCTGTTTCATCTCTCGAATCTGGCCACCCCGGGGTTCTTTGTGGATTACACGTATTTAGAGGCTGCTCAATGAGGCCTTTACGTCAAGAACAACAAGACCTCTGGACTTCATCCCATAGCCACTATTTAAACAACTGACTGTAAAAACATCCTGCTAAACCCCACAATCATGTAGCAGTAAAAGGGTTTTTGTAAAAAGAAAACTACAGTCTTTTGTGGTGCTTGTGTAAAAAGCAATCGGGTAGTTTACCTAAAACAATCAGTCAACCTCCAGGTTTTAATCTTGTGATTTGATTTGTAAAGGGGCAATAGCTGTTGGCTACAAAGCTTACATAATGAGTTTCTTCCTTCTCAAAGCCAGCCAGCAGTTTGAGGTCATTTTAAAAGCATGAAAACATTGAACCCTCTTTCTTCTGCTATTTTTTTTTTGAGCTGTAGTAAGCCAGCCCCCTCTAAATCCTTTTTGTCAGAGTCCGGTGTGGAAAGGAGAGAGGACCTGTGGACATGGTTTTCAAAGAGGCAACAGAGAAGTGGAATTAGGTATCAGGTTGTGTCTTTCCGTCTTTCCTTCCCTTTCCCAGCACAGAGGAGACTCTCAGCATTCTGGCACATAAAAGGTGTAACTATTTCTTCTTCTGCAATAAAACTGCTCTTCTGCGCTTTTATTTGCAATCATGTGGATGTTAAAAAGAATTTCAATCTGGATACTTGATGTGTTCTTTTTCTAGAGGTAATATTGTCCGAGGGCAGGTGAGAGAGTGACTGTGAGTTGAGTGTTGGTTCAACACTAAGATCTAAAGAGGCAGTCCATCTGGCAGTAATCTGTCTGTAAATCGGTTTTTCTCATCCTTTTGGTCCTGATCGTGTCCCTGCTGCTGAACTTTTGTGCAGAGCAGTGTCCTCACAGTGTGCTGCACTGGTCTTTCCAGGTTTCCCCATGTGTTTCGTGTTAGGGTGTGTACACTCAGTGCTCTGAGTCAAACAGGTCTCCAGTCATCACACACAGGCCTGTTTCAAGGATTGCAATGAAATCAAATCATTCTTCTATGTATTAATGCACCAGTCTGTGGAACAGCTTTCAGAGATGACCTCCAGATGTGCTCCAGTGTGGAGCCTCATTTAATAGAAAGCCTGAAAAATGTTTGTTTTTTCCTCTGGCTTTTGACCAGCTTCTTTTGGTTCTTTTTCAGGCAGGAAAGATTATATTGTGTGTGTTTGGCTGTTGGTGGATGAGTGAGCGGTGAATGGATATTTAAGGAATCAGCTTGAATCCTTTTGTTGTCTGCGGTTGTTTCCATGTAAGTGTGTCTGTGTATGACGGAGATATGAACTAACAAATTTGTCCCTGTCCCCTCTCCCCCTCTCCTGTCATGACAACAGGTTGCTCTTAGACCACTGTGCGGAGCAATCATAAATCATCACAAGTGTGATGCCAGGCAGAGAAACGTAGAACCACCACTGGGAACAGTTCAATGCATGAGACATTTATGGTCCACCTCCTGCTGTGTGCTCACAGTGCTGCTGGACACCTGGCGTGCTCCTCCTGAATGCCAGCTCAACATCCCTGTTGGTGGGAATTGCGTGGCAGCTCTTGTATGCTTGTATCCAATTAGCTTGGGTGTAGCTAATTAATGAAGTGATCAGACTGCTTAGGTGTACCACAGTCGGCACACTTCTTTGGGTAAATTATGGTCAAAGTGAATTATACAACAGTAAAGGTCTCAGCTTAATATCTCCCAATAACAGCCCCATGAAAAATCGTGTGTCCATGGTTTAGGTTTAATGTTCATAGCAGAAAATCCCAGGAGGTAACGGGAACTCATTTAGTTTAACAATGACTCAGTTCTATCTACTGAGAGTGCCACCGAAAATAACACAAGACAAAAATCGGAAACGGCTTTTGCGATACTCCGTCCGTCCTGCATAAACTCACACAACCGTTTTGGTGAGGGTGCTCAGGTGCGTCGTCCCCGTCTAACAAGCATTGCGAGAAATGCTCGAGATCTGGCAATGCACCATAATCGCGTGATATGGCGGCGGAGTCTCTTCTTTGACTCCTCAATCATTCCATGTCCACGCCCGCGTCTTCCTTTTTTTCTGGTGTCCGCATCAAAAGGGATGTGAGGTGTCATCGAATGATTACGCCGAAAACCCTCACCTGTTGATTTATAAAAAATAAATAATAATAAGAATAATAATATAATATAATAATATATAATAATAATATTATAAAAATAGAACTCTGCGTATGTGTTCGGAGGGCTGCTGGACGCGCAGTCCGTTCCGGAGCCGTGACGCAGCAGGGACGGAGACGGGTGTGAGCGGACACCACTGACTAACATTGAAACATATCGACCCCATCGCCTTTGCGGAGCCGTTCCACCCACATGCAGGGTATTTTAGAGCTGATCAGCACTGGTGAGCGGGCGCCGAACCTGACGTACCTGACCTGAATGGGAGCAGTTGTGGATGATGTGAAAACAAGTTTTTTATTTCTCACTTTTGGGAGTCAAGTTTATTTTCTCTAATCGATGCTTAAATCCTGAAATACTTTTTCCACAAAAGGTTATCTCCCCCTCTCGGATTTAAAGATATAACTTTGACTGTCAGGCAGAGAGAGAAGAAATGACTTGTTTCTGTCGATCCAATGCAAACAACCAATGAAGAATCCTCAGGGAGAAAGGTGAAAGGTTCTTTTTGAATATCTTGTCAACTGGTTGATTTCCTTTGTTGGATTACACTTGTTGAACTTTTCTCAGTTTCCCCTTTCAGCAGATCCCAGCACACTACCTGTGTTGACCTGGTTAACCGGGGGGCAAAGAAGAAGGTAATGGATGAGGACCGGTCGCTAATTTTTATACGAAAACCCTCGCCTGAAGCAACTTGAAAGAGGACGCACATGGAGTGTTCGGGGGTTTCAAGGGACAGGTAGGTAAGATGGAAATCCAAGTCAGTTTTTATTTCTATAAATCCCCATGATCACTATCATTATGCCATCAGGGAGACTTTGCAATAAGCAGTCTAACCATAGCATAGCATAGCATAACAATAACTAAGTTATCACCAGACAGCAAAAACATATCTTCGCACATTTAGTGTAAACTAAAACAAGAATGTCCTCATTCTGTTTTCATATTTTATTAAGAAATGATCCAATAAAAAGGAATCAAACAAAGAAACACTGTATTTCAGTAGCCTACAACTCATTGTTTTTTCATATTGTTTTTTTATTTGTTGTTTTTAATGAATAGGTCAGTGTGTCCCAATATGTTGGATTCATGTTCATGAAACAATCAATGGGTAGGAGCAGAGTTTTAACTTTGGGGGGGTGGAACAATAAAGAGAACAAGCAAGACAAAAAACGTTTCCACAACATGTAATGGGGGTGTTACACAACTCAGTTGCAGTATTCTGAGGACTCCGTTGGACAACCATCAACAACACATCAGTCTTCACATAACAAGCAACAAAAAAAGCACACACGAGGCAGGTAGGGCAGTACACATAGTACACAGCAACATTTGGGGGGGGGGTGGATTGAAACCCGAGCTCGAAAACACATGTCGTGTAGTTGTTGGTCAATTAGAAACAGTCGGGGGGGGGGGGGTGGGGCCTGGCCACACACATCAAGAGGGGGGCAAAGTGATACGGGACAGATACAAGAGAATGTAAAATAGTTAGGAAAGGCAGCAAAGAGGATAAGCTGTTTCGCTCAAGGAGAGCGCGGATGAGCATCAGGCTGGAGCGGAAGTAGGATGGCATAGGTTTGTACGTTCCAGGAAAGCAATGCGTGACAAAGATCAGTATAGAGGAACTGCTGGATACTGAGTATGAACTGGTCCTGAGGAAAGGGGACTGAGACGAATGGCGTGGACGACATCCTGTTTCTGGCGTTGAGCTGGTGCAGGGGGCTCTGTGAGGGAACAACATGTGGAGTGAAGAGCACGGAGGACAATAGTAAGAAGAAGATAGAGGGAGAGCGGAGCGGCAGGTACTGGTGCAAGAGGGTGAAGGAGGGACAAAGACAGCAGCGCGTGACAGAAGGGACAACAGAGAAAAGAAGACCGGGAAGGGAAGAGAGCACGGAGCGTCAATTGGTTACTTTAAGGATTGTGGGGCGGTGGAAGTGAAAAAGGCAAAGGGCGAATGATACATACACAATTCACGAGATGACTTGGTCAGACAGTAGGCGGACAACGCGACACAACACAGGGTGTCAACTATAACCTAACCAAGTGGACATGCAGCCAAGCGTGTTTAGATGAGATTGGTAGTGTAATTACAGCTGCGAGATGTTCCTAGGGGGAGGAGGCGAAATGGGACTTGTGGCCAAATTGTTGAAAGGAGTTAATCCGAATTAGAGATGCAGGATGCAGCAGTCAGAAATGAGCAGCTCTCTTAGCTGAACATTG
>NW_020861200.1:0-7304 GCF_000972845.2 Larimichthys crocea
TTGTAGGTGTGGTGGGTTATTTATGGGTGGTGTGATTGGGTGTGACACGGGTTATTACTAGGTGTGGTGTGGATGGTGGGGTGTGTGTGGTGACACGGTTTAGAGAATGTGGGTGTGGTGCGGTGTGATTGTGTGTGGGTGACACTGTTTATATGGTGTGTGTGTATTTGGTGACACTGTTTGATATTGGTGTGTGAGTGTGGTGTGTGTGGGGGTGACACGGTGTTATATGTGTGTGTGTGTGTGTGAACACTGTTGAGATAGGTGGGTGTGTGTGGGGTGATTGTGTTTGACACTGTGTAATATGGTGTGTGTGTGTGTGTGAGAGTGTGTGTGACACGGTGTTTATATATGTGGGTGTGTGTGGTGAGAGTGTGTGTGACACTGTGTATATAGGTGTGTGTGTGTGAATTTGTGTGACACTGTTTATATATGTGTGTGTGTGTGTGTGAGAGTGTGTGTGGGACACTGTTTATATGTGGGTGAATTGTGTGTTGTGTGTGTGGTGAGAGTGGGTAGTGTACACTGTTTATATGTGTGTGTGTGTTGTGATTGTGTGTGACACTGTTTTATAGGTGTGTGTGTGTGTGAGACCTGTTATATGTGGTGTGGTGATGGTGTGGGGGGTGGTGTGACACTGTTTATGTGTGTGGTGGTTGGGACACTGTTTATATGTGTGTGTGTGTGTGGTGATTTTGTGTACACGTTTATTTGGTGTGGTGTGGTGTGTGTGAGACACTGTTTATATATGTGGTGTGTGTGTGATTGTGTGGTGACACTGTGTATTTTGTGTGTGCGTGTGTGATTGTTGTGACACGTTTATTTGTGGTGTGTGTGTGATTGTGGGTGTGACACGTTTATTGTGTGTGTGTGTGTGGTGTGAGAACACTGTTTATATGTGTGGGGTGTGTTGTGTGACACTGTTTTATGTGTGTGTGTGTGTGTGTGGGTGTGTGTGGGGTGTGTGTGTGTTGTGTGAGGAACTGTTTTATATGTGTGTGTGTGTGTGTGGTGTGTGTTGTGTAGACACTGTTGGTGTGTGTGTGTGAGACACTGTGTATATGTGTGTGTGAGTGTGTGTGTGTGGTTGTGTGTTGTGTGTGGAGACACTGTTGGTTTTGTGTGGTAAGGTGGTGAGACTTGTTTGTGTGTGTGTGACACTGTTTGTGTGTGTGTGTGGTGTGAGACACTGTTTGTTTGTGTGTGTGTGTGTGTGTGTGTGAGACACTGTTTGTGTGTGTGTGAGACACTGTTTGTGTGTGTGTGTGACACTGTTTGTGTGTGTGTGTGTGTGTGTGTGTGTGTGTGACACACTGTTTGTGTGTGTGTGTGTGACACTGTTTGTTGTGTGTGTGTGTGTGAGACACTGTTTGTGTGTGTGTGTGTGTGTGTGTGTGTGTGTGTGTGAGACACTGTTTTGTGTGGGTGTGGACACTGTTTATGTGTGTGTGTGTGTGTGACACTTTTTGTGTGTGTGTGTGTGGTGTGTGTGAGACACTGTTGTGTGTGTGTGACACGGTTTATGTGTGTGGTGGTGACACTTTTGTGTGGTGTGTGTGTGAGACACTGGGTTGGTGTGTGTGTGTGTGTGTGTGTGTGTGTGTGTGTGAGACACTGTTTGTTTGTGTGTGTGTGTGTGTGTGAGACACTGTTTGTGGTGTGTGACGAGTGTAAAAATCGGAAATGTTATGTAACACACACACACACACTCCATTTAATGTGGGTGCAAATTCAACAGTTGCTAGGCAACAGGGAGCTATTGAAGGAGTGTGTGTGTGTGTGTGTGTGTGTGTGTGTGTGTGTGTGGACCCAGCCAGTTAGCAGCTTGGATTTCAGGTGTGTGTGTGAGTGTGTGTGAGAGATGCTGGTGTCCTGTTGCAGACCTGGTCTCCTATCGATCAGACTATTGACTGTGTGTGTGTGTGTGTGTGTGTGTGTGTGTGTGTGTGTGTGTGTGTGTGTGTGAGGTGTGTGTGTGAGTGTGTGTGAGAGATGCTGGTGTCCTGTTGCAGACCTGGTCTCCTATCGATCAGACTATTGACTGTGTGTGTGTGTGTGTGTGTGTGTGTGTGTGCGCACAGCGGGGCAGTGCGGGTGGCCGTGCGTTGTGTGAGACTCTTCCTACATGGACTCGTCGCCATGAGCAACAAGGAGATGGTTTCCACAGAGACAGGTCAGTGTAAACACACACACACCTGCAGCAGCTGCTGTTGCTATGGTAACTGCCTGTTGTCGATGACCTCACAGGGACGGCTGGCGCCTCTCAGAGGTGACGCAAAGTGAGTGGCTGTAGCTGTTGCCATGGAGACAGCAGCTGATGTTCTCATCTCCTAGCAACAGTGTGATTACATCATGATGCTAGCTCATAGCATAACTCTGTGTGTGTGTCTGTGTGTGTGCTATGTGTGTGTCTGTGTGTGTGCTATGTGTGTGTGTGTGTGTCTGTGTGTGTGTGTGCAGAGAACAAAGGACAGAGGAAGGTGTTTCTTCCTAACAAACTGTTGGAGTGTCTCCCTCGTTTGTCCGGTCTGCCTAACGAGCGGCTCAGGTGGAACACTAACGAGGTGAGTGTGTGTGTGTGTGTGGGTGTGTGTGGTCACATTGATCAGTGTTTGTGTGTGTGTCATATTGATCAGTGTGTTGTGTGTTTCATATGATCAGTGTGTGTTGTCAATTGTCAGTGTGTTGTTTTCATATTGATCAGTGTGTGTGTGTTTCATATTGATCAGTGTGTGTGTGTTTCATATTGATCAGTGTGTGTGTGTTTCATATTGATCAGTGTGTGTGTGTTTCATATTGATCAGTGTGTGTGTTTCATATTGATCAGGTGGTGTGTTTCATATTGATCAGTTTTTGTAGCAGTCTGTGGTGTGTTTCATACTATATGTGTGAGTCAGTTTTTCCCTCTTTTTTTTTTCCGTCGTGTGTTCCTCTATTACTTGATCAGCCCCCTCCTTCCCTGTTGGTGTCTTCATATTTTGAATCAAGTGTGTTCCTCTTTTCTTTTCTTCTTTTCTTTTTTCCCCTCGTTGTTTCCTTACGCTGATCACGGTTCTCCTCCCTCCCCTTCTGTGTGTTTTATATTGATAAGTTGTGTGCTGTGTTCTAATCTGCATGCAACAGTGTGTGTGTTTAATATCTGACATCAACCGCTCCCTTTCCCCCTTTTTGTTTTCTCCCCTCGTGTGTTTGTTCTCCTATTTGATCTTTCAGTGTGTGTCCCTCCTCTCATATTACTTGCACTCTCTGTGGGTGACTGTCGTCTCCCTCTTTCCCCTTCAGACATTGTATTCAGTGTTATTTTCGTTTGCTTCTCCCTCCCTTTGTTGGTCCATCTATTGGATGTCAGCTTTATCCTTTTTTTTCCTTTTCGTTTTTCCGTCGTTGGTGTGGTTGTATTCTTTGTTTTGATTTATAAAACCAAAAGAATTCTTCATCAAGAAGTCGCTGAGCTGCCTGGTTCGGTTATCGGAGCTGCGCCTCCGGCTCTTGTGGGCATCACAGGGGGACAGAGAGGAGTAAATGAGGGAAAGGACAGAGAGAGTCCCACCGCCTTTTTAATAGATATACAGAGAAGAGAATAACTCCTTCCTCTTTACAACTTACCAGAAAGGACCGACACAGAGCACGACAAAGCAAGCCAGACGAACCGAGAAGAGAGAAGAGAGGAGGAAGAGAAGGACGCAGGCGAGGAGAGAAGAGAGAGAAGAGAGAAGCGATTTGTTCATTTTTTTGCGAGAGTTTCCAAGCATACGAGATGAAGCAACCAGAGAGGCGCAAGAAGAACGGTCCCTGCGAGTGACAGAGAGACTCCACCCCCTTCCAGTTTCCACCTCATTTGTAGATGAGAAGAGTGTGCGTAATGCGATTCAGAGTCCCACCGCCCGGCCAGCCGGGCACACTTGTTCGACGAGCAGAGCCACGAGAGCGCGTATAATGAAGTAGGCCAAGCAGTCGTGATATCATTGTTTCACAGGACGCCACGGGAGACGAGAAGAGAAGAGGAGTTAGCCTAGACGAGAGGACGACGAGCTCAGACCCGCAGCAAAGAGTGACCGTGGCAGACTCCCCCGCGCGACAGCGCACGAGAGAAGAGTGCTACACGCGAGACAAGAGATAGCGTAGAAGCCGGAGCGAGAGTCCGCCCAGCTCTTCGTTCTTTGATTACGTGTGCCGCGCGACGAGAGTAGAGGCGCAGATCTAAGAGCGGTTCTATTACGAGCGGCCGAAGATGAGCTAGTAGCTGTCCCTCAGAGAAGATGTACGACTACGGTTCCCCCCCGGTCGAGAGACGGAAGTTGCTACTTGTCCTTTGCCCCGCCCGCGTGCTGATGCCACGCCGTGAGTCGCGAGCCCGCCGCAGATGAATTAGTGCTGTGCATGTTTGACGCGCGTCGTGACGAGAGGCAGCGAGCAGACCGCTGTAAGCGAAGCCCGACGCGAGGCCGCGCGCCCCGGAAGCTGTAAGGCGAGAGGGCGCGGACGCACGCCCCCACCCCGCCGCGAGCTCCTCGCTATGCCCGAACGGAGAGCGCGAGCTTGGAGCCAGCGGCGCCGAGTACCGAGTTGCCGTCCGCCGATGATCGATATGTGCCACGCCAGAGCATTGTTTTAGAAGTACGAGGTACTGCCCGAGTACATTCCCTGCGACGAGCGTCGTTTTCGAGGGACAGTCCGCAGCTTGAGAGAGATCATGCGCACGCGCCGAGGAGACGATGAGGGCAGAGACCGACGTAGCCGACGCCGGCGCGAGAAGCACAGTACGCCGCCGTCACCGCGGACCGCGCGCTCAGATACCGCGTAAGCAGCCCTCGCGCGACGCCCGCCCTATTGCGTCGCGCCACCCGCCCAAGAGCCGCGATTCATTGCCGAACGCGCTCGTGCTCCGTATTCTTGCCGACTGCATTACAGAGAAGCTCTCCGCGCGCTAGCGCCGCCGCACCGCGCTCGTCAGGCGGGCGCGCTATAGCCGCTAGTCGGACCGCACGCTCGGATGACGTCGCGTCATGCGTAGACGAGACCTGCGCGCCAACGAGAGCACGAGAAGCGGGAGCGTATACGAGCGCCGAGCAACTCAGGATACTCAGCCTCCGCCTCTCATCTCATCGTCCTCCCTCTCCTCTCTCCTCTCTCCTCTCTCCTCCTCTGTCCTCCTCTCTGCAGGAGATCGCTTCATACCTGATTTCATTTGACAGACACGATGAGTGGCTCTCCTGCACACTAAAAACCAGGTACACACACACACACACACACACACACACACACACACACACACACACACCTGCCAGACGAAGCACAGGGCGTTTTGACAGGACGTGACATCACTCACAGGACGTGACATCACTCACAGGACGTGACATCACTCACAGGACGTGACATCACTGGTTTGTGTTCCAGGCCGAAGAACGGGAGCATCATCCTGTACAACAGGAAGAAGGTGAAGTACAGGAAGGACGGGTACTGCTGGAAGAAGAGGAAGGATGGGAAAACGACGAGAGAGGACCACATGAAGCTCAAGGTCCAGGGCATGGAGGTGAGAGGAGAGCGCCACCTGCAGGAGCAGGAAGCACTCCTTTCACAATAAAAGCCTCTAACAGCTGTGTCTGCTTTCAGTGCCTGTACGGCTGCTACGTCCATTCCTCCATTGTGCCGACATTCCACAGACGGTGCTACTGGCTGCTGCAGGTACACACACAGACAGACACACACAGACACACACACAACAGACCCGCACACACCACACAGACACACCACACCACACACAGACACAACACGCCACCCCCCGGGCACACACATCACGGACACGACCACAAACCACAGGCCCATACACACAGGAGACAACCACACACACACACACACGACACACACGCCACACACACGACACAGCACACACATCAGACGACACAAGACACAGACAACACACCCACACAGACACCGACACACACACACAATGAAAACGCACGCACACCACACACAACACAGGACCACACACACACACCACAGACGCACACCACAACACACACACACACACCGCAACACACAACACCCCGACACACGACACACAGGACCCACATGCACACAGAACAGCTACCACCCACCCCACAACGACACACTGCCCACACCCAGAATGCACACAAGACACACACACAGACACACACAGACACACATCACAACATCAACACCTGCACACACAGCCACCACCACCCAACCACACACCAGACACAGCCACACACACAGACACAGACACCACAGACACACACACCCGACACACACACCACACACACCAGACACCACACCAGACACATGCACCCCACCCCCAGCAGACACTGCACGGCACAGACACAGGCAAACACCCAATGCACGACCGCACGCACACAGAAACACAGACACACAGACACGACCAACCACCAGGACACACCAACACAGACACAGCACACCACACGACAATGCACAGACACAGCAGACCACACACACACAGACACAGACACATGCACACAGACACACCAGGCACACAAACACACACACAGACACACCACAACTGCCACACACAACACACGACACCCACCCACATTACACACACCACGAGGACTACACACACAGCCACACACACACACACAGACACACCACAACAGACACACACACACAGGACACACACGACACAGAACACCACACACAACACACCCACAACACCACACAGACACAGGAACCACCACCAGGAACCACACACAGACACCAACACACGACACATATCAACACACACCAGACCACATCTCCGACCACACAGACAGGGACACACCACAGACACTATCAGACACACAGCACACACCGACAAACACCACGACCACAGACACTACACCACGACACACAGCACCACACCGACACACACCACACGACACACATACACTACAAGACACATGCACCCACACACACACACACAGGACACATGCACACACAGGGCCACAAATACACGCACCACACAGACCCATGCACCCCAGTACACGCACCCACACACGCACACACGTATGCCTTCCACCTCACGCTTTCTCTTTATCTGCACACACCGCTATTCCACACACACACACACATAGAAAAGTCTCCATGAGTCATTAGACAAGAAGTAAAAATGTCCATTTCAGTGTGGCAGTTATACATTTTGTGTGTGATCGTGGCTCAGAACACAGGAACACGCCGGAACCGGATAACGAAACATCAGTGCTGGTCCACTCCCTGCACACATCATGTGCCCGCGTCGAACAATTTGCGATAAAGGATGGATTATCAGGGCACCAATGCAGTCCGCTGCG
>NW_020861201.1:0-1703 GCF_000972845.2 Larimichthys crocea
CTCATTGGTGCCATTATGAAGGCAGATGCCATCATCCATTACATTCTGCTATTTTGCCTGCGGCTCCATAGACAGCATCGGGTTAGGAAGGGTGGGCTCCTGCCTCTCATTAACCCACCTCAACAGTTAGGGTGGTAATCCCAGCCATATCAATCAAGCCTAATTGGTCTAAGCCTGCAAAAAAGGGCTGTGTTAACATATTAACGATTCCCCAGGGGAGGAGGGGCTTCTATAAAATGCAAACGGTGTGAGAAGGTAACAAGGTTTTCTCCTGGGTCATATACATCTTCCTGTTTTAATGTGGAGGTTAGTGATGGCCTCTGATGGCTAGTTTTTGACTGATGCTCAGTGATACTTTACAGCAGGGGTGTCCAAAGGTTTTTTTTAAAGAGGGCCAGATGTAACAATGTGAAGATGCCTGGGGGCCAATACTTTTATTACTTTGCTTTTATTTTAAAAATGAAAAAAATCACCAATAAAAGTTACATACAAATGCACTGTTGTATGGAATACGTTAAGACATTATGAAGTTGATACAAATCTTCAAATCATGTTCATTCTAAACATGACCTATTTTGAGTAATGTGTAAAACATACCACTCTTGCTCTTCTCTTAAAAACAAAACCATTCAGAAAGTCATATTTTGTGTCACATCTACAGATATATAACACCTGCAGTTATGTCCTTAAAGGTTCAAATGCTTCATTATGTCAACCAAAATAATATATTTTAAAAAAGAACTTTAGGGCCACGTGAAATCTGACCACGGGCCGTGATTGGCCCCCAGGCTGGACTTTGGACATTCCTGCTTTACGTATATAAAGTACATATAATGTAATGTAATAGAATGAGAGTGTATCACCCAAGTGATTAATAATTCATCATAATCGAATCGTTTTTTGAACTTATGTGCAGACAGCAATTTCGACTGGATTTATTATGTAACTCCAACATTTAGTATTGGCTTTTACTTAACTTGTGAAGTCTTTAAGATGTGTTCTGTTTTATTCCAGCTCTGATATTGAAGTACCTGCACAAATTCTATATATTTATACATATGAACTATTTAGCCTGTTCCTTGCTGACAGAAATTAAATCCTTCCCCATCTCTGCATCTGTGTAATTATTAGTCTAGCATTGCTAGTATAGAGTGGCTGTTAGTTTTCCCAAAACGATGGTTTCTTTAACTTTATGCCAGTGTCATTTAGCTGATGCTTCTATCCAAAGCTTACAAAACTTACAAAAAAGGAAAAAGGTGCAGTGTGAAAAGGACATGTTAGTGAAGCAATAAGTACGACTTGCATAAAATCAACAGTTCTAGAGGGAGGTAGATGTAGCATGTCCAGTTGTTGGTAATGCTGGGAGAGGAGGTTCAGAGACCTGGATCTTCAGATAATAAGGACAACCATGCTCTGGTAGAAACTGGTAGCACGTTTCACCAACGAGGAACAACAGACCAGTTGTGAGGTAACATATGCCTGTATAAGGACATTCAAGTAGGAGGGTGCAGAAGCGGAAACTACTTTGTAGTCAGCATTAAGGATTTGACTTTAATGCTGGCTGCTACAGGTAACCAGCTGGGCAACATGTGCCCTTTTTGGGTTGATTGAAAATCAGGCATGCTGCCACATTCTGGATCATCTGAAAAGGTTTCACTGTGCATGCTAAGAGGCATAGTCTATATGAGGGGCCGTCAGGGACA
>NW_020861202.1:0-550 GCF_000972845.2 Larimichthys crocea
ATTTTCAGTCAGTTTTAAAGAGAAACACTGTTAATTAACAGATTTCCACCTTCAATAAAAACACAAACATCAGGCCCGGCAATACAACGCATCGTTTTCCTGACTTATTATGTTGGATGTCATCTGTATCCAGAATTATAATTATAACGTACAAGTACACATAAGTGTAAAAGATATTAAAATGTACCTTATAATTAGACTGTGAAATTGTTAGTACGGACGTAAACATTTATATAATCAGCTACATTTAATTACAGATAATTACTGTCAGTTTTACATGAATGTTTATGTAATTTAAGAGAGCAGAAAGATACTGTAAAAAATAAAAAAGCAATTTTTCTGTTCAAAAATGAAAAATAACTTTCATTTGTCATTAATAACTTGATACTTAAATGACAGTTTGTTTTTTATTTACAGATAATGTCAGTAATTTTAGAGATTTGTACAAAAAAATATATATATATATACACAGTCGTCCCTCGCTATAACGCGGTTCACTTTTCGTGGTCTCGCTGTTTCGCGGATTTTCTTAGTGTAATTTTGCATGTTT
>NW_020861203.1:0-577 GCF_000972845.2 Larimichthys crocea
TATGGAATTATGTACTGAACAAAAATGTGAAATTACTCAAAACATGTTTTATATTTTAGATTACTCAAAATAGCCACCCTTTGCTTTGATTACTGCTTGGCACACTCTTGGCATTCTCGCAAGAACTTCATGATGTAGTCACCTGAAATGGTCTTCACTTCATAAGTATGCCTTTTCGGGGTTAATTTGTGGAATATCTTGCCTTCTTAATGGGGTTGGGACCATCAGGTGTGTTGTGCAAAAGTGAGGTTGGTACACCGCTGACAGCTCTATTTGACAACTGTTAGAATTCATATTATGGCAAGAACCAATCATCTAAGTAAAGAGAAACGACAGTCCATCATTACTTTAAGAAATGAAGGCCAGTCAGTCCGCAAAATTGCAAACACTCTGAATGTGTCCCCAAGTGCAGTCGTAAAAACCATCAAGCGCTACAATGAAACTGGCTCACATGAGGACCACCCCAGGAAAGGAAGACCAAGAGTCACCTCTGCTGCTGAGGATAAGTTCATCCGAGTCACCAGCCTCAGCAACCCGTTCTCATTCCCAACACGTAAAATACAGACGCTTTGTCACG
>NW_020861204.1:67-703 GCF_000972845.2 Larimichthys crocea
ACACCGGGCAAAGTACCGTTCCGCTTCCGTTCCGCTTCTGTTCCGCGTTCGGTGTGAGTCCCGTGTCATAACAGGGATTTCAGAGAGGCACTGAAATGTATTTAGTTCAAATGATTTCAGTGGAATCATTGTGGACAGAAGATCTGCAGACACGTACTGTCTTGACAGTGCTAAACTTTCAGGAACTGGAGAGGAAACTATTGTAGCTTGTCACATTATCCGCTTTAATTGAACCTCCTCTGTCAGCGTAAAAACTGCTCCACAACAGAGCAACAGATAGCAGACAATTGTGAGACAGCAGTCAATGTTACAAATTCATGTTAACCTATTGCCCTATTTAGCAACAGAGCTAAGCTAGTCAGTGTCCCATATGTATGTCCTACCAAATCAGTTATGTGCAGCTACAAAAGTCAGTGCATGTGGAGAATACACATCCATGTTTGCAGGACTTTTTGCAGGTAAGCCTACACATCCATCCAGTGGAGTGTGGACATGCCGAGAGAACAGGCACTCAGCCGAGGCCACAGCCCCCACTAACCCCTTCCCCTGAGACTGAGATGCTGTAGGCTGGTTATGGGGGTCATGTCAGACTCAGGGGGGCTCAGAGCTATCACCACTAGGGATGGGAATTGATAA
>NW_020861205.1:0-509 GCF_000972845.2 Larimichthys crocea
CCCCTTATCCTGCACGGGGGTCAGGGTGAGCTGAGCCTATCTCAGCTGATTTTGGGCAAGATATGGCAAATATTAATTTATGTAAATGTTTCATAGACTTACAATTAATGTTGGTTGCAAATATTAATATTAGTTATTAGGCTAAACGTGAATACAATGTTTCTGTGCGTTTGTAGGTGATACTGACACATCATTCATACTAGAACTGAAAAATCATAATCATTGCTGGTAATACAGCATAAAGACTGTATTGCCCTGATCTTGTTTGCAAGAAGCTGGCATGATCTCCCTTTCTTTCCTGTATATGGCCCAGCCTGCCCACCAGAGGATGCCTTCATTAAACACAGTACAGACTACCCACACATTGTTTGCTCAAAAGCATAGAAACATAGTTAAACACAACATTACACTATCATGCTGGCAACATTAATAACTGCCTTGGACTTTTTTGTAAGAAAATGTCTTATTATGTTCTTTAAGTAGAGACAAAGAAATACAACAAGGTAAAT
>NW_020861206.1:0-1238 GCF_000972845.2 Larimichthys crocea
GTTACTTCACCAAAGAAACTGGGTAATAGTTGAGTTTTCAGAGTAAAAGTCCAGTTTATGACACACTAAATAAATGAATTAATCTATGTTATGTTTATTTCTGCTGTTTGAACATGGGAACTTATGGAGCCAGCCTTGACAGACAGGTATGTAAATAATATTTTAAACAACTCACCTAAAACTACATTTATCTCACACAACCTGCATATTTGATTTGATCAGCTGTAATTTGTTTTGGGTGTAAACAAGCTTCATTATTGTATAAACCGAAAGTGAAACTTGTGAACTAAAACATGCATCATACTGAAACTCACTGACAAACTGTGAAATGTTGATTTTAAAACATTTAGTCAGTAAACAAACAGGTAGCATTAGCTACTTTAGCTCGGTTACCTGTTACTGTTTTGGTCTTTTTTTTTAATTCAAACCTTTAAAAAATAACCAACATCAGCTGGTTATAAACTCTGCTGTTATTATTTAAACTAAACAAGAAGTTGTCAGCTTTAAAAAACGTCACGTTAACGGTGAAAACCGCCAACCGGGAGAAACACCAACTTTCAGGCCGTCGGTGGTGGATGTGTGTGCGGGGAAAACCCCAAGGAAGTGACACCCAAACATCACCGACAAGTTAAAAAACAGGAAGATTTAAGTCGTTTGAGCATGTGCCGATTTAAAGAGGGGCTCTTTGAGATTCGGAAAATGTCGTTTGTGTCGTTTGAACTGTCGCGATATTTAATAAATCGATGCGTTAGTGTTAAATCAGCTGATTTGTGAATGAGGTTTGGTCGGAGTTTAAAAAAAAGAAAGCTAGCGTTAGCTCGAAAGTTTGACCCTAAAAACGGGCTTTGGCTGACAAACACTCACCTGTGCCCGTCACTTATTATTCACACGCTTATGGACTGATCGTGTAAAACATCTCCGACCACACAGTCGCCTCCGATAGTCTCCGATAGTCGCCGACAGTCGCCCCGATTGTCCGGGTTAAAGTAAACATTATCACGTGGCACGGGGTTTCCCAGCTCCGGAGCGGGGTGCGCCTGGTTAGGCGTGTCAGGGCGCGCCGCGGGAGAGGAGTCCTGCGGCGGGTAGATTAACTTTAAAATTAAATGTTGCATCTAAAAAACTGCATTAAAGGTGTGTTGAGCCGCATTTTGTAATAAACGTCCAAAATGTAATAACTTTTTCATTTCATTTGTAATAAACTGCCCCAACGCATTTTGTAATAAACTGCCCGAACG
>NW_020861207.1:0-966 GCF_000972845.2 Larimichthys crocea
TATAATCCCCTCAGTAAAACAGTCTTGATAGCAAACCAGAGGCTGACTCCAAATAAACTAAAAACACAATATAATGATTCATACATTAATCTATCTGGATTACACGCACATCAAACAAACAATGCTACTGGGTGTAGCAGTAATATATTTACATCAGTGTTAAAAATAGTACAAACGGAAGTTAAAGACAAAGAAAAAGGTTAGGGAACTACATAAGGGCTCAGTTTAATGTGAACTGGAGCAATATCTTACCTGGCGAAACAGGAATATGTTTCCAAAGAAAGGTATTGGCTTTGGATGCTTGATGCCACATCGAGAGAGCACTGAAAAGGGGTAAACTGAATACCTAGAAGACAGAGATGTGCAGATGAGTGAGAAATAGGGATTAAAAAAAAGAAATACAGTGAAGAATATATGTTTTTTGCCTTGTTGCCTCCAAAAATCTTGACCAATGTGAACACATGTCGACTGTCTGGTTGAAGAAGACAAGACCCTCTGTTCAGCTTGTTCGAGTTTGAGCTCGAGCTTCCCCATTAAATGCTATCAGGACATCTGAATGGGAATATCTGAACGGGTGTGCTGGATTCAAGTGATGACATAATTGACAGTGACTTCAGCATCACGAACAACATTTAGAAAGCATTTACTCACCAGTAGAGAAGACCAAGGAAGACAAGGAATAGGCTGAGTGTGACGGACCATCCACTGGCTTCATTGTGGAAAACATTTAGTATGCCAACCACAACCTCCATGATGTAAAAAGTCCTCTCAGTTCTTCGCTGCTGTTATTAAAATATGGATTCTTGAAAAAAAGGAGAAGAGAAAAAGATCAGCTCAGCGTAAAAGCTGCTGAATAAGTACACACAGGAACCTACAAAAACACTGTAGCTGCCTCCACAATGACTCCACATCTCCAAAGTTATTAAATATACTCCCTAACGGAGCACATGACCATGACATGTGACC
>NW_020861208.1:0-1092 GCF_000972845.2 Larimichthys crocea
ACACTGTATGCCAAACTGTAGTACTATTCTTCAATTTACCAATATACAATATAACATAACATTTTTTAAAAAGGTACCATAGGGGACCCTTTAAAAAGGCAGCAAAATTATTGAAAAATCAGGTAATCCTTAACGAGAAATTTCCAAACAAAAAAAATAATGGAGCTGAGAACTTGTTCTTTGGTCCACCCATTCCTGGGACATGTGAGCCTTGTCTGGTGAAGGCACAGTCTTTCTGCATCACTGACAACTGTGGGAGAGAGAGACAAAAAATGTCACTCTCTAAGAAAATCACCCCAACGCATGCCTCTTGGAAAAAAACATAGATGGGACAAGGGAAACAAACATACCATTAATGACATCAGTGAGCAGCCTGAAGCTACCCAAGGACCCATGCAACTCAGACAGCAGCAACACAATGAAAATCACATGACAAGATTTTTTTTTGTGGGTGAAAATCACCCGACGTTTGTGTTCTGGGGCACAGTAGTGCTCTGAGGTAAATGTCCAAGGCGGCAGTATATTCTTATCAAAATAGCTTGTTGGATCATGGTATGGCATCAAACACACGCTCAACCCTCATCCTCTCATGAGTGTAACACTATAAATGCATTTTAGGACAGGCTGACTATGTAAAGAAATACGCTCTCCCACTCTATGGCGACCGTTTGTGAATGTTCAGAACAACTCAGTACAAATTAATTATTTTCTAGCATAACCTGCTCACAGTAACCGCTGTGACGCTGGTGAGAATGAGAATTTGTTTTGCAGGTTCTTCATCATAAACCAAATATTTAAAATTTTTACCCCATGATAGCATTTTATCACACATTATCCTGAGAGGGCCATGAATCTGTGCACCAAATTTCATGGCAATCCAGCCTATAGTTGTTGTAGACATTAACTAAAAAACACAAATGTCAACATCATGGTAGCACTAGAGCAGGGTGCCTGCAGCAGTACTGCAGGGGGTCCACCAATGTTTGTCGCAATAATTGTCCAAACATGCACAGCATTTAATAACCAATAATAATTATGCATTAACTTTTTTGTATAGGCTAATAATACAGCATATAAATAGGTTAATACGGT
>NW_020861209.1:0-308 GCF_000972845.2 Larimichthys crocea
TGTGGATGTCATATTAACATCTAAAGAGGTCCAATAATGACGTCTAAATCTTGGATCTATTTTGTACGTCAAATTAATGTCTAGATGTGTCCAAATTCGCAACGTCGCTACGACGTCTAAAAAAGGTCCAATATAGACGTCAAATATCTGACCTATTTTGCACGTCGTACCGACGTTTAGGTGTGGTCTTCGACGAACCGACCCAATACTGACATGATCTGCACGTCTCTCCGACGTCCGATGTTTGGTGGGTTTAGACAGCCTGTGGTCATGGAGACTACATCCAGGTTTTAGACAGTTTGTCAGGA
>NW_020861209.1:329-591 GCF_000972845.2 Larimichthys crocea
ACTTCCAGATTTCAGACAGTCTTCAGTCACAAAGACTACGTCCAGGTTTTAGACAGTCTGTGGGGACGTCACGGAGACTACGTAGAAGTTTTAGAAAGTCTGTGGGGACATCACGGAGACTACTTCCAGATTTCAGACAGTCTTCAGTCACAAAGACTACGTCCAGGTTTTAGACAGTCTGTGGGGACGTCACGGAGACTACGCAGAAGTTTTAGACAGTCTGTGGGGACATTACATAGACTATGTCCAGATTTCAGACAGT
>NW_020861210.1:0-3195 GCF_000972845.2 Larimichthys crocea
AAGAAAATACTCACGGTGGTTTTGCTCATGATGGTTGGATATTGCAGAGGTTTACATATGGACACATACCTGTCATAGGCCATAGCTGCCAAAAGTAAAAACTCTGCACCAGCTAAAGAGTAAAACATATGAAACTGAACAAGGCAGGCCTGATGAGATATAATCTGTTTGTCAGATAAAAAGTCAATCAGAAGCTTTGGGTAGATGGTCGTGCTGAAAATAACAGAGTTGATTAACAAAGCTGCAATGAAAATGTACATAGGCTCATGGAGGTTTGGGTGAACCCAGATGAGATACACAATAACAGAATTACTGCAGATTATCAGAATATATATTGTGAACATGATCACAAAATAAACATATCTGTATCTGTCAACATCTACATGTCCACCAAAAGTTAAATATGTCACATTCAATGTATCATCCATTAAAATTGCCAAAAACCTGTGAATTAAAGAGTCAGAGAAAAGATCTGTGAGTGGACAAACATGCAGCCTGCACAGAGGCTTTACAGTCTCTGAGAGTTCATGAAATGGTTTTTTATAACATTTCTTTCCTTGGATCTCATTAAAGAACTCCTAACATGTAAACAATATAATCAAACTCTGGAGGCCTGAACTTGTAAGAAGTGTTGCTTAATGTTT
Source organism: Larimichthys crocea (assembly GCF_000972845.2). NCBI lineage: Eukaryota > Metazoa > Chordata > Actinopteri > Sciaenidae > Larimichthys > Larimichthys crocea. The sequence goes on from NW_020861210.1 coordinate 645, forward strand.
GGAAAACTTTCAATGCTTAGGACACCTGAAGGCCGGCAATGAAAGATGTTATTCTATAGTTATATAATTCTTATAATGGATGACAAACACATTATTGAATGCTCAGGAGCTTCTCGTGTGTTGAAATAATGTGGAATCAGTGCTAATATCAGCATGCTTGGCTAAACAGCTAAGTAGGCCTGAACTGAGCCTGAAGTTGTGTCTATTCAGTATTCAGATCCTTCTGTGTAGTACTTTCTGGCATAGTGCTGTTGTTTCAGGATAAGACCAGAGAGTACTGAGATGGAGACAACATTTTGAGGGGTTGAGACAGAGTCAAGAGCAAAACCCAGCAGTACATGCATAGGTAGCTAATATTCTCAAAATCTCTTTGGGTGAAGGGTGAAGAGGTTTCTAAAGAGTTTTATGGTACAGAGGCAGTGGCCTCTTTCAGCAGAATAATGGGTCCTGTCACAAAGCATAGTCAGGGCCTTGGTAGGTACTTGACTAAAAAGCCACAGGGCGCGTTTTGGGGTGAGGGGCCCAGCCACTTGGTGGCGTTACATCTGCCAGTTCCAGCGTATGTGCCCTACACAGGGATCAGGTAGGAATCCCCGCGCCCACCGTGCACCTGTCTTTTGCGGACCCCCGAGCTAAGTCCCCACCCTTGGTTTGGGAGTGGCGTGCGTGTTGGCATCGTGGAGACGTTGGAACCTCCGAAAGCCCTACTTTCTTTCTGGAAGCGGTTTTGCCAGCCCGATGCCGAAGCGGCATGGGAGTGAGAATCAGCACCCGGTCGGCCTCCCAAAATCCGTGGCACGGGCCCCATCAAATATGGTATTTGTGTCTTTGGTGGTCTCCAGCTCGTTAAAAGCGTGGCCGTGATTGCGCCACACAAGTGAAATTGCAGAGACTCCCGGTGCCGCACCTGGTCGCTTGTCCCCCGCCGAGCGTTGCGGTGTTGTTGGAATAGCACGGAGCTTGAGTCACCGAAAAGGGCCCGAAGCCTCGATTTTACCACATTTTCCCTCGATCCCACTACGTTCCCTCGCCTCTCTCCCAAACCCTCAAAAACCTAAAAAATGGGTCCAAAAAAACGAGCTTGTGGTAGTTGGACCGAGAAAGGAGAATAAATGAGAATACAAGGTGGCCCCACTGAAAGTTAAAGCGTTTCCCTTAGCAGGGAAAAAGCTGGGGTTTACTCCCCTTAGAGTTTTTGGTGAGAAGCATCCCGGGCACCCCCTCCACCCCCCCCCCCCAGAGAGCCCATGACCGCCTGGAGGGGAGGATTCTAGAGGGTGCAAGAAAGCACCTGCCAACCCCGCTGTCTCCCACTATCGACAGAGGGCAACCTAACTTTTAAAGTTTGTTGTGGGCGATCCGGCGGGTCCGCAAAATCCAAGTTCGTTGGAGGATCCGTCCTGCAAACCCGCCTCCCCTGGGCGGAGATAGTTTTTTAGGTCCGGGCCAGAACTCCCCCCTCTGGGGAGGAGCCACCCGCGGGAAAAGACCCACCCCCAGCGAACAAACCGCTGGAGGACTGTACAAGATGGTTTAACTTCCTTTCGTGACGTTGCCCCCTCCGATGCGATAACGCCGTGGATGCGGGTGGTCTCCCTCCCCCACCCCCCCCTGGGAAGGAGCTGAAACGAAGTGGGCCGGAGGAGATGGGAAAGTCCCCTGGGCCCGTTTTTCCTGCTGAAAAAGTTTTGGCCTGCCCCCTGCCCCCCCCACGGACCCCGTTACCCGGAAAAGCCCGGTAAAAAGAAGACGACGAACGACCTCTACATCTTTGTTGTTGGGGTGTGCCGTCCTTAAAACTCTCATCCAAACAGCAAGTAAAAGCAAGAGTAAGATCGTGGGTTTCCCCCCGCCAATGGCTCCAACATAAGAAAATTGGAAACAATCCAACAATTCCCTAAAAAGTTTGGTGGCCCATGTTAAAGCCCTCCCAAATGTTGTTTTTTTGGGGGGCAGTGCCTGGTCAGAGAATCACAATTGCGATTTTTAACCCATGCTGTGGTGCTTCGGTCCAGCGCAAGAAACCTCCCATGGGTCCAAGCCGTGGGCCTGTCGAAAATAAAAGGCAAAGGGAAAATGCTGGTTTTGGGTGTCAGAACGGTGGTTTGGTGATAAGTGGCGAACCTATGGGGTGTCCACTCCTTTTTTGAGCAAGCCAATTAAATACCCCTGAGCATGTGGGACCAGTCGGCTGCAACATAAACACAACCTAATAATGAACTTAGGTATAACCGAGTGGTATTGTGTTTTTCCAACCCCCAAACCACTCTTGCGCAAGCTAATGACAAAACAACGGGTTGAATTGGACCTAATCAAACTTTCACTGCGGAAACCTAGTGGGTGAAAAACAAGGGTTTTTCTACAGAAGCAATACAATTATGGTTTGTAATTAGCAATGTGCCCCCCCTCCTAGAAAAAATGATTCTCCCGTTGGGGGTTTTGTTCAGTAAAACTAAAGGCACTCCCTCCATAATATCAACACAATCCCCTAAAGTGGAAAAAAGGGTTGGGACAGCTTGTTTCCAGTAAGTAGGCCTTTCCAACGGAAAAC
>NW_020861211.1:0-792 GCF_000972845.2 Larimichthys crocea
TAATAATAATTAAAAAATAAATAAAAAAAACATGTGCGAAAACACCGCGACGAGACTTGTGTTGTGTCGATGTACTCACCTTGTCTGGGTCTTAGGTGGGTTTGGGACAACGCTGGCTCGCTGAAATGAATGCGGGAATGAGGCACGCTGGGCGCATGTCGTCGTCGTCGTCGTCTCGGTTTGCCGTCGGCCGTGATGTGGAAGCGGCACAGCGGACTCGGCTGGAAGAAATCGGGAAATCTGAGAATGCTCCTCTCTCTTTCTGCAGCTCTGTGTTCACCGGCAATGGCCCATAACTATCGACAGGAGGCGCCAGCGCTGCATAATTTTTTTAATATCTTTTGATATGCGCATACATGCAAACTACACAACTCTTAAAAAAAAAAGAAATCATATCCCTGCAGGGTCTTATCTGCATCCCTGCTCTTCAGTAGTGAGATTATAGTGACCCTGGTGTACTCTGTGTTACTACCAACGCCGATCAGAAGTGTGCTGTGATGCTGAGATTACCTTGAAAGTTGTTTAATGATTCATATTTCAAAGGAACAAGAGCTCACGGATAGTCGTGATGATTAGTCACCACACCATGCGGATTATGCAACAAGAGTCCATGCGAAAAGAAATGTTTATTTTTGCATCAAGGGGGAATCTTCTAAATACAATCTCTGTTTCCAAATTAAAAATACACTCCAGCATTTACATAATATTACAACACGAACAGTGTCATTGATACTCGGTTTTTGTGACCTATAATAATCAGGATACTATAATATTCTAAGGCAATACACTTTT
>NW_020861212.1:0-628 GCF_000972845.2 Larimichthys crocea
TGTGACATGATATAATACCAGGATATAAACTTTCATACTCATCACTGAGTGTAGCCTGACCTGAGGTCTGCTGAACAATACAAACACTGAATCTGCTCGTCACTGAGGTCTGCTGAACAATACAAACACTGAATCTGCTCGTCAGTCAGTTTCCTCTGTAAATCTTTAACAAACGATAAATTCAGGATCTGAGGAAGTAAAATCAGGACAAAGCTGTAAAGGAACAAACATGGAGGACGGCGTGCAGAGGTTCAGTCTGACATCATAAATTACCAGCAGCTCTTTATCCCTTCATCAATTTTTCAGATGAGTCGTGGATCGATCCAGCCGGCTCTCCTTCGCTCTATTAATTTCAGCGTGATGCCTTCAGATTTCCTGCATCTGCAAAAAAACCCTGAGTCTGACATCATCGTCTCGAAGAAGTCCAGCCGTCCGGGTAGAGAGCTCGGCGAGGAGACGTGTAAATGACATGTTAGCATGACTGCAGACACACGTTTCACTTCACAGCCACCGTAGTTTCTCCGTCATGCTGAGGAGAGGGTGAGGCGAGGGGGTGCAGTCAGCAACTACACCTACATCTGTAAGAAAAAGTTTTAGCATCCAAATAAACTTCAGTACAATTATTAGT
>NW_020861213.1:0-201 GCF_000972845.2 Larimichthys crocea
AACGCGTAACGTGTGAGTAACGCGTGAGTAACGCATGAGTAACGTGTGAGTCTAACGTGTTAGTAACGCGTAACGTGTGAGTCTAACGTGTGAGTAACGCGTAACGTGTGAGAGTAACGCATGAGTAACGTGTGAGTGTAACGTGTTAGTAACGCGTAACGTGTGAGAGTAACGCATGAGTAACGTGTGAGTCTAACGTGT
>NW_020861213.1:251-588 GCF_000972845.2 Larimichthys crocea
TAGTAACGCGTAACGTGTGAGTAACGTGTGAGTCTAACGTGTGAGTAACGTGTGAGTCTAACGTGTTAGTAACGCGTAACGTGTGAGTCTAACGTGTTAGTAACGCGTAACGTGTGAGTAACGTGTGAGTAACGTGTGAGTAACGTGTGAGTCTAACGTGTTAGTAACGCGTAACGTGTGAGTAACGTGTGAGTCTAACGTGTTAGTAAGGCGTAACGTGTGAGTAACGTGTGAGTAATGCGTGAGTCTAACGTGTGAGTAACGCGTAACGTGTGAGAGTAACGCATGAGTAACGTGTGAGTCTAACGTGTTAGTAACGCGTGAGTCTAACGTGTGA
>NW_020861214.1:0-664 GCF_000972845.2 Larimichthys crocea
TGAACCTAAAGAGACAAAAAAACAAACATGATGAAACAAAAATGACTGTAGAGGTAAATTCCACAAAGCCACATTTAAGAGGAAATAAAACAAATATTTACTGACTCTGCCTCTTAAGTGCAGACGCTTCTTTTAAACTGGTTCAACACCATTTTAATAAATTGATGTTTTTCTAAAGGTTAATATTTTTTAATATTACACTTTATCTGACCTGCTGATGTGAAGGTTTCTGAAAGCATCTGTGCCTTTCTCTTAATAATCTCATTTATAAATTCATAAAACAGCTTCAGCTTTGTTGTGGAGAATCTATAAAAAGATTTTCTTGATAAACTGACACAGAAGTTTTACAGTGAATAAACAATCAACATCTTTTACAGTTGTGACTAATTCATGTCCTCTATGAAGCAACTCACTGTGTTCAGGATGGTGTGTTTGTGTTTGAGCCGTTTGAATTCAGTGGTTTCTTGACCTCAGGGTCAGGCTGTTCTTCAGCTGTAGGGTCAAAAACACATTGTTAGTCCACATCCTGCTCTGAACTAATACTGAGTTCACAAACAGCAAAATCCAGAAAGTCTTTTTAATGTACAGAGTAGATTCAGGTACAGAATAATAAAGTTGTACTCACGGCATTGACAGTTGCCTGAAATAAAAAGAAAAGACAAAT
>NW_020861215.1:0-2713 GCF_000972845.2 Larimichthys crocea
CCAAAGAACAGAGGATCAAACAGAAATGGGAGAGCAAGAAATGTTTAGTATTCGAGAGAAAATTGCCCTCAAAACATTAAAATATCTGTTTTTGACTCGATATTTTTTAATTTTGTATTTTGGTAAACTTGTGTATAATTGCAGTATTTATACCACTCACCCAGGGTGACTAGACACTAACGACTCCCGGCACCGGACTGATCATCTTGGCATACCGTGCCAAATTGCCCCGGTGGGGCGATGTGCTTATTGTGGGCCGATAGTCCCCGATCTAATAGGTTTTAATATAGATATCATCTAGATTCATATATATGATATCAGCTATAGTATATGATTTTTTTTTTCACACGCCACACTATTCAACAACCCACCCCCTGTTTTTCCGCTTTGGGCCCCGCCTACCAGGCACTCCCAAGAACCTTATGTTTCCCTTCACCACCCGGCCCCTTACACGTTGAACTGGGACGGGGACCGGCCCCATCCATCTCAATGAACCACCTCCCCCCTTTGGCTGGTGGCGGCCAGTTTTTAAGGATGGCTGAAACGTTTCTCAGTTAAGAATGGGAGAAGAAAATGGTAAAGGTGGCGCAGAAAAAAAACTGAGACAAAAAAGAAGCTTGCTCTGTCAGGCAGATGCTGTGAAGTGGGTGTTAAAAATCACTGATATGTTTTCCACAAGCAGGGGCCCCTCCATCATCTTTCCCATCGCTGGATTGACAGTGGTTTTCATTCTAAAAAGTGGGTTCAGTTCTAAACGAAATAGTCGTTAATGTGAGAAAAACGTGTTTCACTTATTTCAATGCACCAAAACAATAAACAATAAGTTGTAAATTTTCTTAGTAGAACCCTATTATTGTTTTAATGGGGTTGAAGTACGAGGACTGGGGCCCGAAATTTGGGCTAAGTGTGCTTTTTTTTTTTTGTTGTCCCTGCCAAAAGAGAGCGCTCCTTTATGTACAAGATGGTAGGGACATGTAAGGGCCCTACCAATAACTGATAGAAAATCTCATTGTTTAAAAAAATTCTAAAATTTTTTCTAGGTTGAATGTTGATGCCAGCTGCAAGGTAAAATCTGTCATTCCAGTAAAGATTGCCCTAGCCCTAGGCAATATTTTAAAAAAAGCCACCAACCACTCACGCAGAAATGTTGAGAGTGAAAAACGTGAAGAGTCCACAACACTCTCAATGTTCTTGTCTTTTGTTCAACTAGTCGTCCATCGGGTAAGCTCCGATTAGACAGGCCCGGAAAAAATTGGGCCCCGTTGGAGGTAGCTAGGTTGGGGCCTAAAGAACAATTTAAGTTAGCCTGCAATGAAAAGAAAAACAAAACACTTTTTTATAATTGAACCCATTGATGTTGGTTCATTGCTAGTGTGGTAATGTTAAATTGCACTGGTGGTTTTGTTTCACCAGAGAATCCAATACTTTCTGGACCTGACCTGGCATATTTTTTATGGATATATATATATATTAGTGCCTGTCAAAAATAACGCATAAAAATTTTGGTCGATTAATGTTAAAGAATAACAGCGTTAAAAAAAATAACGCAAGTAACGGACCGGTTTTGGTGTTTTACTTCCCGGTGGGACGGCCCGCCCATTTTTGGGATGTAGGCAAAAGTAGAGCCTTTTGGTTTTCCAAACCCAGATAGATTAGTGGGTGTGGTGGTGAAATGGGTTGTTAAGGGCCATAATTAGAAGACCTCACGAGGGAACTGCGCGCCCTGCGCGTCCGCCCACAATTGCCCCACAGCTAAAAACCGGCCCTGCATGTATTGAGTTTACGGGCCAGATCGTGAACCCCACAAGATCCATATGGGCCGGACACGTTTAACCAGTTCGCAGCCAACGGACCACATGCCTCAAATGAGGGCGTCTATGTAATTAGGTTCTAAGGATCCTAATCCCTAAAAAAGGAAGTCTATGGATATATGTCTTCTGATCTACTCCGAACGAAGGGAGAGTCTAGTAATATGTTCCCCCCCTATGAGACGATCCTAACTAAAGGAGAGTCTGTGGCATATATTGTCCCCCTATGAGCTATACCCTAAACCTAAAGGAAGTCGGTTGCATTAATATGTCTAAATGATCTATCCCTAACTAAGGAGAGATCCTAATGTATATATGGATCGATGAATCGATCCAAACTAAAAGGAAGAGTCTATGTAATATAATGTATATTATCTATCCTAACTTAAAGAGAAAGTCCTATTATGAGGTCTATGATCTATCCTAACAAAGGAGGGTCTATGTATATATGTCCCGTTGATCTAATCCCTAACTAAAGGATCGGGACTTATCGGCCCAAATAGCACATCGGCCCACCGGGCAAATGCACGGTATGCCAGATTATCAGTCCGTGCCTGGCGTCTGTTAGTGTCTAAGCTCACCCTGGAGTGTAATACTGCAATTATACAACAATTACCAACTAAAATAAAATATAGAGTCAAAAGATATTCATGTTTTGGGGCAATTTTCTCTCAGAAAATAAACATTTCTTTGCTCGCCATTTCTGTTCTGATCTCTGTTTCTTTGGAGATACACTGCAGGTCTGGCTAATACCTGGAAAACACTTAGTCACAGCAGTAGACTCATAGACATATATACATAGACGCCGCATTGAGCGCTGAATCGTACGTAAACGGCGCCGCCATATTGGTTCGGGCAGATCTGCCCGTAAACTAATAACAGGAAATGGAATGAACTTCATAAAG
>NW_020861216.1:0-692 GCF_000972845.2 Larimichthys crocea
CTTCATACAAACGACAATAAAACGGCAGCACAGCTACAGAAGAACTCAGTGACCTGTAGTGATAAATGTACAGGCTGTAGCCAAACACTGCATCTCTCCATAATTATTATTCTAAAGCTATCGCTGAACATAGCCAAACATCTGTAGCAAACAAAGGGTCAGTTTCTAACAGAATCCTAATGAGAGATGAGACAGATACAGAGAGAGGGAGAGGGAGCCAGCTGCCCTGGAAGGTGAATGTCTCGCAGATTCACATCTGCTCTGCGTCGTCTCGAACAGTGGCTCACATGGGAGTCATCGCAAACACAAAAAGCTGCTCTGTCTGCAAGCTAATCGGCAAATGACCACACACACTCAGGATGGTGGCATTAAAAAAACATTTTAAGTTTCCTAGCTGCTCCAAGATACGTTTGCAGCACAGTCTGATGTATTGATCGTTTAAAAAAATCTGCTAATTTGCCTACATATATTTCACGACGATATCAAACAAATATACAACAGGATCAGGCGCTGCTGCAGAGAATCGCCGCAGGATTGTCTGTTGGTGCGTGGGTGAGGAGGGCTGTGTCTATTTGTGCTGAATGTAACCGCTGTGAAACAATCGGGAAATAACTTTCAGACTTTTAGACTTAGGGCACGCTCGTTCACTGTCCATGTCTCAAGACAAATGCTCGTTCCCTCCCTCTCAAACC
>NW_020861217.1:0-812 GCF_000972845.2 Larimichthys crocea
TTTGGTCTTTCTTTGATCTCCTTAAATCCACTAACTTGCATCTGCTCAGCACTTTCGGCTTCTTTATCCATCTCTTGTTTGTTTCTGGATATTTTGAGGCAAGCAGAAATCTTTTTTGTCTGACTAGTCTGGAGAGAAGAGCAGCTCCTTGTGACTTGTTACCTTGTTATTCGTTTGTATCAGTAGACGAAGGGGAAACATTTTCTTTATCAGATTCATTTTTTTCTTGTTGGGTCTGGAAGCTGTGGGAACAATGTGGTTTGTTTGTTTAATAAAAAGCCCTCGTGTAAAGCGGCATGATATGATGTTGATAAGCAAGGCGATAACAGTTGATAATAATTCAGCACAGCATAAATAGGAATGAAACTGTGATTTTTATTTGTTATGTGGTGCAGTTTACATTACTGTTATTTACACATAGTCTAAGTTACTTCAGTCAGCAATAATTACCAAACACTACTTACAATGGACAGTTGCTACTGGCAACATGCTGTATTAGTGATAACATCATTTAAACTGTAATGTAATTAAGCTCTCAATACCAAAGTATACAATAGATAGAAAACAATATGAAAATAATCAGTACAAACTTTTCTGTTTGTTTCCAAATGAATATACACAATACAAAGTTATTAATGACATAATATCTCATATGTAGTAGTCCTAACCACACATCAGATAAAGCTGCTACAAATTTTCATTTACAGTTCATTTGCATATGGGTTTGGGTGGTGTCTGTTCATGATGTAGTTCTTTAGGAAGCCTGCAAATTTGTAGAAAGCCACAATAGGAATAGAGACAACAGGAAGCAC
>NW_020861218.1:0-657 GCF_000972845.2 Larimichthys crocea
ATTTTTTTCCCAGGCAAAGGCCCGAGACCCACTGAGAACGGGACCCACCAGTTGAGAATCACTGCTGTAGACTACATAACTGCTGAACAAGCTTTCACTATTCAGAGGAAGTGCCTCTATTAGCAAAATTATACCATTACAAATTGTTTCCAAAAATCATTCATCAGTCCAAAATTAGCCTGACCCAAGAGATGTAGTATTGGTACAGGTAGTATAGGTATTGGTTTATCTGACATAACCTCAGTATCTAGGGCCCTACAACATCGCAATGAAAACTTAACTGTCACAATTCTTGCCCCTTTTGTCTCATCTGACAACTTCTATGGCATTTTTGTGACGTTGACCACAGAGGACTAACAGTTGGTGCAGCTAGCTGAACAGTCAGTCCATGGTACCCTTCCCAAACACCTGAACCCCACACAGGTCATGAAACAATAAAGAATTTGTTATGATTCAAGTAGTAAAGTAAAGTCAAAAGACGAATGTAAAAGTACTGTGTAGACTAGGGGTGGGCGATATATCGAATATACTCGATATATCGCGGCTTGTTCTACGTGAGATGTATGAAATGACTATATCGCGACCATCGAGTACTTGACCATCGAGTCACGTAAATGTTTTAAGCCGTCAGATTTTAATTCTCCGGAGTTTTGCCTG
>NW_020861219.1:0-685 GCF_000972845.2 Larimichthys crocea
CTGAAAGAGACAACAATGGAAACATCAAAACTGGACCACAGAGCAATGGAAGAGGGTGGCCTGGTCTGATGAATCATGTTTTCTTGTATAGCATCCAGATCTCGATTCAATTGCGCTTTTATGGGATGTGCTGGACAAACGAGTCCAATAAATCTAATATTTGGATGACAAATCTGCCAAAAGGTAGAACACTGAATTAAACTCAAATGACTCATATTTGATTAAAAAGGCAATAGAACTAGTTACAGTGTAGAATTTAAATGACCTGAATATTTTTAGGGTTGAAGGATTAAACCCTTCAGCCAAAGACAGGAATTTCTGTTCCATTACTAAACCAACTCAGATTTCCAGTCTGTCTAATGAACCTCCCTCGGTAATGAAAAAGAATGTCATCAGAAGATTTCACTCACTGAATGAAACCTCAAAATAATGGACTTAAAACTGTTTTTGAATGTATCTATTAAAGAAGGCCTTTTTACGGTGAAGTGGCCGTTGTCATGGTTAAATAATTCAAAAATAAATCCAACAATAATCAGTGCAGTAGATGCAGGATGCATTTATTGCCTCACATGCTACATAAACAGTATTCTGCTCCTGAACACTGATCATTGATTCTCTGGGCTGCCTATACATCATGATAACCACGCCTGAGCTCTTGTCTTCATCCCATCCCCCCTTCACTGTA
>NW_020861220.1:0-2702 GCF_000972845.2 Larimichthys crocea
TAGAATATCGATGACCACATATAACAACACACTCCTTCATGCGCAATACAAAAATGGGATATTATTATAGATCTATAGCCCATTGGTAGCACGTGAGGATGGATACCTCACTCCATCATCACAGTTTCAAGCCCAGGAGAGGGGGTTTTCTATCTATTGCGCCTTCTCTGACATCGCACGGAGGAAATGATTTTCTTGAGTGCGTTTTATTGGTGGTCGACGCAATAACCTACTTCCATTGTCCCTCCCAATCCATACTTCCCCACATGAGAATTCGGCTTCTCCCCACTCATCCACCTTAGCAGATGTCCTTCGCCGAGGTACATATCCTACTCAATACTTGAAGGTAATAGAGTGGGTTGACAGTATAAAAATAAAGAATTGGACAATCGTCGCCGCACCGCACCTCGGCTCCTGCTTATCAAGTGGGACAGAAGGTGTGGTTGTCAACCGGGACCTACCACTCCGGGTCGACCTCGAAGAAAACTGGCCACCCAAGTTCATCGCCCCTATACGAATTCAGAAGGTCACAACCTGCCTGCAGTCCGCCTCAGCTCCCAGGTCCATGGGAGTAAAAACACCCCACATTCCATGTCCTCAAAAATCAAGCCGGTTCTGGGAGGTCCCTTGATTCCTCCTGCTACCCACCCCACCCCCCCCGACTCTCCGCCACCGCTCTTTATCATGGAGACCCAGGCTACAAAACGGTTCGACGGCTTATCGCTCTCGTCGCCGTGGAGGGGGCATCCAGTACCACCTGGTTACTGGGAGGGATATTGGTCCAGAGGAGAGGGTCGTGGGTCCCGCCAGCTACATCCTTGACCCTCACTAGTATACTGACTTCCACCCGCAGCACCGGACCACCCTCCAGGATACGCCCGTCCACTGATAACCCCGCTGAGCGGCCTCTGGTGCCCACCCATCCCCGGCCCTAGCGAGGTGGGACCCGCAATCGTCCCTCTGTTGTGAACTCTTCATCTATCTGGAGACGAGGGGCACTTTTGTGTCCGGACTGATCTCCCTTTGCACGACCCTGCCTGCCTTTGACCTGCCGTCTGTCTCTGCCACCCCGTAATCAACCTCAGCTTTTCTTCCCCAACCACCACGAGTTCTGCTCAGTGTTTCTGGTGTCTGTCTGCTGTTCCCTGGCTGTTTGGAGGTTTCCCTCCCCCGGGCAGTCTGTCCCCTGCTCCAGTTGTTGCCACAGACGCTCCGATGAACTCAGGACTTATTCCCTCTCTCTCCACCTGCCATATCGCCTGCTTGTGAGTTTTCTCAATAAGGAACATTACTAAGTATCCCTTGCTGTTGTGCTGCATTTGGGTCCAACACAAGCCCGTTTCACATAATGTAATAAAAAATATGCCTTTCCATGTGTGATAAGATATACTTTATTGTCCCCAAAGGAAAATTTGTCTTAAGTGACACACAGCTGTGATTAACTTAAATATAAAACGTGGCCATGTGCCTTTGAGATAAAAGATATAAATATATAGACATTCTGAAAAAATAAAGAATAAAATGAAGAAAACCATAAAAACATATTCATTCACTGAATTTACAGAAATTGTGCTATATCGGGATATGTATTGTTATCTGGATATGAAATTACGGTATGAGATTTTATTCATATCACACAGTCCTTTATCTTACAACCCTATTGTCTCCTGAACTGCTGCTACATCAAGCAAGAATGGGAAACATTCCACTTTCAAGATTACAGCAAAGTTCACAGACACTTCCAGAGTGTTGTTAAAGAGGAGCTGATGATCAGAGGGATAAATATGACCCTTCTATTTATGTTTCACACACTCTGCCAACTTCCTGGGAAACAGGGTTATAATTTTCAGTGATTCAATTATTATGATGAACTCAGGTGTACAAGTCGAAACACCGGTTATACAATAAAATCATTGGAGCTTAGTGTGCAGCCATCTCTTTAATATGCAGTATGTCATTGCCACGAGTCTGCTGTTTCTACCTTCAACAGCTGTAGATATTGGTATATTCTGCTACTGTGTGCAGAGACAGGTTACTCATCTTTATAGTGAACATGAAAAGGTCACATGATTTTGGTCATTTCTTTTAAAAACTTGCTGTTAGAACACTATGAAGTCTTGGATGTTGAAGCACCAACAAGACATCCATCACAAACAACTCCCCTCACCTCTTGCATGAGACTGTGGAGGTCTTAAATGCTATCCTTCTTTGTTTAAGTATCTCTTTTTCAGGAGCGGTGCAATTAGGTTCTTAGAGTTGTTCTAATGGCGTTCCTTTTTTTTTTTGTTTTTTTTTATTTTGTTTTTTCATTTTTTCTTATCAACAGATGGTTTCTATTTTTGTGAGGGGGCTAAAGGAAAGTAAACGGGCAAGTCCGCCCCTCTGTTACAGTTTTAGACAGGTGCCATTTGAATTCAATTGCTGCAAGGCAATCACTTCCTTAAATTTGGCCATTACAGCACTAAATCAGATAAACACTATCTGCTGTAGAAGCGTTTTACACAAAGGCTTAATAGTCCTTCCGGTAGTATGAACTCAAGGTTATTAAAAAAATGTCAGAAACAGGAAGAGATTTCTGTGGAAAACATGTGAGTCCATGCTGGTGTGTAAAGATGTTGACGCTGTTTTGAATGAAGGACCTGTGGTAGACTCCTTTTTTACAATGGTTGGGCAGTAGCAGTCCTTGTTGCTGAAGGAGCGTT
>NW_020861221.1:0-780 GCF_000972845.2 Larimichthys crocea
AGTAATTAGCTACTGTTTCACATCTTAATGTGGATATCAAATGTTTATGTTCCTTGCCAGCTGTTCAAACATAAGATTTTATAGCTACAGTTTGACCTACTGACATTGCTATAAAATGAAATTATGAATTTAGGTAACTAATGTTGGTCTTCTTACAATAACAGAAGGGAAATCTACATATGAAATCAGTGAACACCAGATAGCCGGCCTGCCAATAATAATTGTGTTTAAATCAGGCATGTTACAAGTAGTTGTTACGTTAGTGTTAGCTATGTAAACTTTGCCTTACAACTACCAACAATCGATTTCATTGACAGTATTAGTGGACAGAGCTTCAATGTGGAAGTGTCTTAAACCTGCCTTCTTTCTAATGGCCAGCAGGGGTCAACTCCATTGGCTGCAACAATAAGGTGTGATTGTATGTAGCCTAATGAGGATATGGCCCTGCTTCTCAATTAATTTATTACCTCGGTAAACAGTTTCCTCATGGGTTTATGGTCTTCATCACTTGTTTCAAGTCTTCTTCCATACAACACAATGTTCTTTTTGTAAATTAAAGTGAAACTCAGATCAAACTCGGAACCATATTTAAGTGTGCTGTAACTAACAGCTTGAAATTCAAGCTCAGTTCAAGTATGTCACCCACCAGCTCCATGCTCCTGTCCAAATACGCTCACAGTAGGTAGACACTTAATTCAACTTTGAGAAAATCGCAAAATTGTCTTTATCTATTAAAAACGTCATGGTGTTAAATCAAAGTCAAGTAGTGTTAACAAACTG
>NW_020861222.1:0-31528 GCF_000972845.2 Larimichthys crocea
CATCAGCGCTAAATGCTATGCGAACAAAGGTTGTTACTGCTAAACGACCATCAGCGCTAACATGCTAAGGCTAACAATGAACTAACCATCAAGCTAAAACAGGGAGTGCTTAGAGGAATGGGTGAACCCAGATAAAAACATGTGCATAAAAAATAGATTTCATTGTGCATTAAAAACAGGCCGACAGATATATAACTAAAAATATGTGTTAAAAATTTAATTAATTTCTATCTAAAAAAAAAAGAGAATAATGTGAGTTAAAAGAAGACCTGTCAAATTCATGAAGAAAAGAGCGTATTTGTGGTTATGTCATTTGGAAAAAGATAGGGGACCGTTATATTGAAAGGGAGAGTGTGGTCCCGGTCCTTCCTACAGTCGGAGGAGCGACGCAGTCTGTAATCCCACCATGACGCAGGTTCATCCGTTGTCGCGAAAGCCTCTAGAAGGCAGCAAGAGGAAGCATGTTTGGACGACGTCTAATGTCAGGACGGAGAAAACAGAAAAGTGGATAACTGGACAAAAAGTGTTAAAAACTCGGTAAACAACACTAAGAGGAGTAGATCTCCCTCCCGGACGACCACCGACACCTGCAGGAGTGCAGTTGAGATTCGCGGCGGGTTGAAGAATCGCGCGGTGGAGAGATCGTCCTGCTGTGGTATGCTAAATGCTAAAACGGCTAATGAAAGCTACAAGCAAACGGCAGTCCGTGAGCTACGCCTAGCTCATGCTGAATATCGGAGCGCAAGCTCCGGGCTAATCGCAACGTGCTAGCACAAAACCAAGTATTGATGAATAAGCTCTGTATGTACAATTTGCTAGCTTTTACTGAGTTTATGGTGTGGGCTGATTGTGTGTGGTGACTGGTGACAATATTTGTTATTTTAAAGCACAAAGTAATTAGTTTTTTTTACTGACGTGAACATTACAAGAGTTTACATTTTGGTTATTTGTGATAATGAATATGTGTAATTGCTATTTAAATAGCATATATATATGTGATGGTACGGTAGAAAAATAATCATTTGGTATCATATAACTTATAATTTTTAACTTTTGCTACTGAGAAATTGTGATCTTATTTTTGCAATAAAAGTTTAGTTAAAAAGCACTTATTCCTACAGAATATAGAGGACAATTTAAAGTGATTCATAGTTTAGAATCTGAGAAATTGAAAAATATGTTCTGATCCTAACGTAAGTAGGTAGTTTTGAGGAACCTTGAATTTCGATAGAGCCTGTCTGGAGATGAGCCAAGAGAGACGGTGATGGCGAGCCGGCCCTGGACGGATCGTAGACGTACACCGCGAATTTAATCTTTTGCTCATTTACACATACACACATCAACCAACAATCGTGTGGCTGGACTGGACACCTAAAGGGTGCAGATATAGAGAAGTGAAAGAACATAAGAAAAACACGCGCAGCTGCGAAACTGTTTGATATTTGTTTATTATTTCTATACTTACCGTTTTTCTTCGCGGTAAGGCTTTTTATGTATTGTTCAGTGGTTTATTATCTCCCCAGGTGCTCATATTAAAATAGGGGAGCATTGGTTCTCATTAATTAACGAAAAGAGCCACAGTGTCGTTCGTTCATGTGCATCGGTTGGTTAACACCGGGCTCCGTAGCCGAAGTTACATCTTCTGTTTTCTTTGTCGGCCATTAGTTCAAGTTTAATATGGATCATTACTAATACTTTTTCTGCTTCAGAAGGTTTTACAAATTAATATTAACTGTTAGCACAACAGCGTTAACATGCAATGGCTGGAACATTGCCTAATTGTTAACTGCTCCCATCAGCGTAACATGCTAAGCTAACATGGTAGACGCTAACGCTAGTCCAATCATCCGTTAACATGCTAATGCGAAAAGCTAATGTTTAAACATGCTAATGCCTAACTGCTAGCTAAAATGCTAATGCTAATGGGCTATCCACGTAGCGCTAGCTGCTTCTGCGCTTGTGCCCCTAAATAAACATGTTAAAAAGACTGTTTTTTGAGGGTGCGTTTTTGAATACAGACCGCCAGCAACAGCCCACTCGTCAACTCGTCAAATTTTATTTCTAGTGTACTGAATTTGGCTGAGCAGTGTCGTAATAATGCACTGGGAAGACCGGGAGCAGAAGTCACGGCCAACTCAAAATTTTCTTTAGAAATTTTTCTACGTTACTTTCCAGTTTCATGGACGTGGCTCTCAGCATTACCAAAAAGTTTGCCTCGCTCAGCAACACGCCTCTGCACAGGTGCCGTGGGATACCCCGACCTGTCCCGGCCCTCCTCCCTGCTAGCGAACACAACCATCAGTCCGTTCTGGGCCGACGTTGGTTGCCCGAAACACCAAGAGGAACTCGGCGGGTACCGTCTCTCCCCTCGCCTTGAGTCCGTCGCCAACCGCTCACGCGGCCTCTATCCGACGAACCACTGTCGCCGCAAGAAAATCCACCTGATGCCACCGCTGGTTCCGCTGCGCCATCTGCTTCAGAATCTGGACCGGCAAACAGCACCGCAACTTCCCTCCACTGGTGGCTGGTCAGTGCTCGGATGGCGGGCCACTCCACACAAGGGCCAAATGGATTGCCCCAACCCGGTCCTCAACCTCGGTCTTCCCGGCGAGTACCGAAGGAGGCTGTGCTCTAACACGCGGCGGCTAAATGCCGCCCTGTGCCGGCGAGGAGTCTGAATGCCGCTGCTCGCCAACGGTGCTTGCTGCCCGGACGCGATGTCGGAATCCCTCCCGCCTGCATCTCCTCGCCTCCTCTTCCTCCAACCACCTGAAGTAGGTGACTCCATAATTAGGGAACAACCGCTTCTTCTAATGCAGCCACGCAACTGCTTTCCCCGGGGCCAACGGTCCCCCGGTGTATCCTGAATAAAGCTCCCCGGTCTGCTGCACTCCTCCATCTTCAATAAACCGGGTGTTAGTTCATGTGGGGGTCTAAGAGACAACAGCCCGTCAGCAATCTGAGCTGACAAAAAAGGACTTCAATGTCCTCTTTAGGCCTCTTAATTAACTGTGGGAAAGTCTGTATTCCATCAGTGGCCCCCTCCCAACACTCGCCCGTGGTCCTGGGGCGTTTTTAGCAGAATCCTCAGCCTCAACACCTGGCTCCAGTCCGCCTGCAGAGCTCATAACATCAGCTTTATTGACAAATTTTATCGTTTTTTGGAACCGTCCCTCTCTGTTTAAAACCGAACGGTCTGGCATCCCAATTTGAGGGGCAGCCAAATGCTAGCGGCTAACATAACAGCACGCCATTCAGTCTGCCCCAACGTGCATGAACTGTGTACCCTGACACCCCACTCCCAGGTGTCCTTCTGTCAGTGACAGCTTACGGGACTTCCACCCCTACTAAGCTCCCCCCACAGGCCCCATCCTCTAGCTACCACCAGACCACGTTTCTTTCGCCTCTCCTCGCCCCCCCTCAGGATCCTCCGCCCTGACAAACCACAGCTGCTCACAGCCAGCCCTCTGTCTGCTCTAGCAGTCCTAAATGCCCAACCACCAGATATATTCCAGTCAGAAATCACACAAATAACTACAGCACGCCTAAAAAAAGTAAGAGCACCTAGACCGGCACTGAATCTCCACTCGCTCAGTCACTTCCTCTCATCAGACGGACCAAACGCTCAGCGCATACTAAAAGGAATGCATATCATCCATTTGAACAGTTAGAAGCCTGGCGACCTAAAAATTGACGTACTGAAAGCCGGCCGCTCAACCTATAACAAACCTCATGTAATCACGCTCTCTGAAACTTGGTTGAACACAACATTTCTGAGCAAATGAAGTATTAACTTGATAATTATGCTCTATATAGAAAAGACAGAGGTTCAAGAGGAGGGGGACTTCTGACATATGTTATCTTTAAATCCAACTGCAGAACTAGTTTTACCAACTAATAATCCTTGTATTTTGAATGCTTTTTTGTTAAAATTAAATTACATGAGAACAGACAACTACTTATAGGTAATTTTATAAACCTCCTAAGTGTTCCTGCTGAAACTACCAAAAATATCCTGTCCACAATTAATTCTTAAACTCACCAGTGAAAAATCATTCTGGGTGATTTCAATCCAATTGGCTGGATCTTTCTTCTTACATTGATCGCAATCTTTTTTATAGCATAAATTAACCCAATTGATTATGGAACCACTACCAGAGTTGGCCCAGTTCTTCCTCTTTGCTTGACTGGATCTTATTTGTTTCCCCATCCTGGAGAATTCTACATTCTGGGTAATTGCCCGATTCTTTTCAGTGACCACTCTATGGTTTTTGGGTCTGAAATTAAAATACCCCATCTTCCACCTAAACTCATAAATTAGAAAGTCTAATAATATAAACCCTGAACTCTTTATCCAAGATATCTTAGGCATGAATTGGGAGAGATTTCAATTAATACCATTTGTTGAAGCCTGGAATAATTTTTCCACTGAATTTGTTGAGACTTATTATAAACATGCCCCCTGGACAACAATAAAGTCAAGGTCATCACCTTCGTGGCTCAAGGGAGATCTTATACAGTTGTTCAAACAGAGGACAAGGCATGGAAAAAGCATCGCACAACAAAGGATCCTGCTGATGGGAACATTTATAAAGAGCTACGGAAAAATGTAAAACCCATACTAGAAATGCTAAAGCAAATTACTACAAAGACTGTCTAGCCACTGATTTTAAGAACCCCCAAACAATTTTGGAAGAGAATTAATAGTTTAACTAATAAATCAACAGAAACCCATACTTGTCTTAGAATCAGTGGGTGAAAGTGTCAGTGAACCATTTCAATTGCGGAGGCATTTAGTCAACATCTCTCTACTTGGTAGCTCCCTCTATTATTCTGACTATGAATCTTCCCCAACTCCGAGCAGGTTTGGTAGTTCCTTTTCTTTAGAAGAATCACACCAATAGATGTTCAACGGTGATTGATAATCTCACTCTAGTTGCAGTGCTGGTCCAGATGGTCTGGAGATTAAGTTCTTTAAAAGGCCTCACATGTTTTAACATTTCCCCTGTCTGATTTATTTAACTATCTCTTGCTACTTGTAAAGTTCCCTTATCTTGGAAATGTGCTAGAGTAACCCTCTTCATAAAGGGGGTGACCCTCTGATATTAAAATTATAGACCAATCTCAATTATTATACCATAACAAAAATATTTGAAAAATTGATCTTTAATGAATTATCCGCACATCTTAATGATCATAACTATTATCTCCTCATCAATCTGGTTTCCGACCACACTTCTCGACCACCATCTGCCCTTCTAAAAGTTACTAATGAATATTTTCAGCTTTCAATAGCAACATGCACACAGGTGCCATATTTATTGATCTACTAAAGCATTTGATTTAGTTGATCACTATCTCTCCTGGATAAATATATGACCATTGGTCTCTCCTGATTCTTGTTTATTTTTCAACTCTTTTTTGCATCATAGAAGTCAATGTGTTTCCTCCAAGGTTGTCAATCTGATTTTAAGATTATTGATAAAGGCGGGCCACAAGGTTTCATCCCTGGGCCTTTTACTATCTCAATCTTCATCAATGATCTTCCACAAACTTGTTCTGACTGCAAATTCACTTATATGCTGATGACACCGTAATTTACTCTTCCAGCTCTGATATCACTCAGATTCGTCACTCATTACAATCAAATTTCAACTCCGTTCAAAAGTGGTTCTCTTCAAATAAACTACAACTGAATCACTGAAGAAAAAATCATATACTATGCTATTTTGCACTCGACCTGATTTCTCTGCCCCTCAAATACAACTGGTGTATTAGTTTCTTGATGGAACAGCACTAGAAAAAACTGAAGAATTTAAATATCTGGGTCTTTGGGGCTTGATTCACGGCTCTCCTTTAAATCTCATATCAACTCAATTTCCAAGAAAATTATGTTCTTCTGAATCTCTTTATCGATCCATTGAATGCTTTTCCCTACAAGTCCGTAAACGAATTATTACACAGCTCATACTCCCAATACTTGACTATGGGTGATGTCATCTAAGCAGAAACACCTCAGAAACAAATCTTCGACCACCTCTCTCTGTCCTATATAATTCTCTGTGTAGATTTGTACTGAGGTGTCTATAATAAACATCACTGCCAGATGTACCAGTCTTTAAACTGGCTGGCCCCCAATTCCAGGAGGCATGTTCACTGGTTATACTCATTTTAAGTGCAACTACTTTAATTTTCCTTCTATTTGAAACAATATCTGATTCCACTCAGCTCACAATACAATTTAAGGCATACTGATCAACGTTTCTTTCTTACTCCACGAATTAACAAAGAAATTGGTCGACATGCATTTAAATCTAAAGCCCACAGACTGGAATAATCTCCCTTGCACGATTAGGTCTAAAACTCCTTCATCACTTTAAATCCTCTCTACTTACTCACTTCCAAACGTCCTGTTCTTGTTTTTGATTTATTTATGGGTGGGCATGCAAAGTGCTCTGGGTGCATGTGTGCAATGTATAAAAATAGCCCTAGTTTTGCTTTTATATTGCTGCAGTTGTGTTCTGTGTCATTCTTATTTTGTCCATGTATATGTATGGGGGAGGGGCCTATTGGAGCATTGTGGTATTGTATATCTCTGTTGGCAACAAGGACCCCCTCGAAAATGAGATGATACATCTCAAGGGGTTATCCTTTGATAAATAAAGAATAAAGAATAAAGAAAAATCTGTGATAGTGATCACTTCTCTTTTGCGTGAGATAATCCATCTCACCTCACAGGTGTGGCAAGAGATGGGATTAGACGCATGATATTGCACAGGTGTGCCTTACACCTAATACACTGCATGCAGAACGGTCCCAGAACGGCTTTGCTCTGTAACGACAGCGTACTCGCTGTCCGCCAACTCACACATAATCTGTTTGTGATGCCACACTGGTGCGCTCCGCCGGCCACCCGTGTGTCACGAGAATGCAGGAGATCTCGCGAATTCATGCATAATAGCGCAATATTGCCGCCTGTAGTCTCTTTGACTCCTGAAATGGCATTCCACACCACATATTTTTTCTGTTGTGATGTGAGGTGTATAAAATGAGAGCTTGATTTTGGACCTCCAAAATCAACTTCTTCTCATCCATGGTGTCGACGGGCTGAAAAGAAACCTTTACCTACGACCTGACTTCAGGTCGCCCCTGTTATAAAAATAGTATTTTACTGGGCTGCAGATGTTTTAACTCCATTAGGGAGTGTGTGTGTGTGTGTGTGTGTTTTGTCTTTTGCATATCTCATGTACTTCCCTTATCTAGCATGTGTTTGCTGAAGCTGGCAGGGAAAAGTAATTAAAAATAGTTCAAGGGCAAGAGAGACAGGTTAAGGGAAGTGTCATTTTGGACAAGAAACATAATGCCCATTACTAAGAGGAAAAACCAAAAAAGGAAATTGTTAGTGGGAAGATGTCCGAGACAGCCCATTGAGAAAGAATTGTATAAGAACCACCTGAAAGAGCTCCACAGAGAGCCTTTTCTCTGTAACCCTCTTGTGTGTTGCACTGTTAAATGCTCCTTCTTGTACAAGAATAATAAATTCAACTTAAACTTTAATACTTTGAATCCAGTCCTCCTTATTCAAGGGTTCTTCTTAAAAAATTCTCGTAACAGCCCCCGCCCATTATGACGTGTTCCTGTAACAAAACTCGATCTGTGGTGAACACGGAGTATTTTATTTTGAAAATAAACCGGGATTTTATTTTGTATTTTGTAGCCGATTTCCTTCCCCAATCTGCTCTGTGCTGAATTTATGCACTGTGCCCCTGCGCCGTGAAAAATAGAAGCTCTGCGCATGTTGTAGAGGCCTGTTGGTCGCCGCAGTCGTTCCGAAGCTGTGTCGCAGCAGGACCAGAGACTGTGTGAGTTGACACATTGACTAAAATTGAAACGTATCGGCTCCGTCACCATTCCGCATGCAGTGTATTTTAGGGGTTAGACTGGCCACAATAAAAGGCCACTCAGAAACGTGAAGTTTTATCACACAGCACAATACCACAGATGTTGCAAGTTTTGAGGGAGCATGCAATTGGCATGCTGACAGCAGGAATGTCCACCAGAGCTGTTGCCCGTGAATTGAATTTTCATTTCTCTACCATAAGCCGTCTCCAAAGGCGTTTTAGAGAATTTGGCAGAACATCCAACCGGCCTCACAACTGCAGACCATGTGTAACCACACCAGCCCAGGACCTCCAGCATGTTCACCTCCAAGATCGTCTGAGACCAGCCACTCGGACAGCTGCTGCAACAATTGGTTTGCATAACCAAAGAATTTCTGCACAAACTGTCAGAAACCGTCTCAGGGAAGCTCATCTGCATGCTCGTCGTCCTCATCGGGATCTTGACCTGACTCCAGTTTGTCGTCGTAACTGACTTGAGTGGGCAAATGCTCACATTCGACGGTGTCTGGCACGTTGGAAAGGTGTTCTCTTCACATGTTGCAAGGATCTGTACACAATTCCTGGAAGCTGAAAACATCACAGTTCTTGCATGGCCAGCATACTCACCAGACATGTCACCCACTGAGCATGTTTGGGATGCTCTGGATCGGCATATACGACAGCGTGTTCCAGTTCCTGCCAATATACAGCAACTTAGCACAGCCATTGAAGAGGAGTGGACCAACATTCCACAGGCCACAATCAACAACCTGATCTGAACCTGAACTCTATGTGAAGGAGATGTGTTGCAGTGCGTGAGGCAAATGGTGGTCACACCAGATACTGACTGGATCCTGACCCCCCCCCCCCAGACCCTCCCAATAAAACAAAAGTGCCTTTTATTGTGGCCAGCCTTGAACTTTTTTGCAAAGCATTTGTAGAAAGGAGCAACATAAAATATACATTAGTACACATACACATATATTAATAAAAAAAAAATAAAAAAAATAAAAATAAAAAAAGGGGGGGGGGGTTCAGGGAGACTGATCCTTTTCCCAGGCCAGTTCTATAAGTCCTGACCTCATCCTACGAGGTGCAGTGGTGCCGAGATAGACAAGAAATGGATCCCATGTCTGGTAAAATAGAAACGTTTTATCCTTTAAAGCTGCAGAGTAGGCTTCAAATGGTAAAATACTAGTCACTGTTTGTTTCCACTGATTGAGAGTGGGGGCTTTATCTGAGATTCATAAGGCCATGATACATTTCCGAGCGCAATGTAGCAGAATGTGTACAAGGTCTCTGTTGTGAAAATCTGCAGGTAACTCGTCCTCCAGTCCCAGCAGACAAGTCCTTGCTCTCAACTGTAGATGACTCTTAAAAATTGTGTTCAGCTGTTAAACTACTGCAGTCCATAACTGCTGGATGAGATGAGATGACAGCTCCACAAACAATGAATAAGTGATTCAACTGCAAATTGACATTTAATACAGAGCTCAGACAAAGTTGGGTTCATTCTGTGTCTGTCTTCAGGGGTGACATGCAGCCTATGTAAGATTTTGAATTGCCTTTCCCAAGCAGAATTAGACACAAAGACCTTAGAAGGATGGCTGCACAGGGCATCCCAGTCATCAGGCTCTATTGTACCCAGGTCAGAGTCCCATTTGCCTTTTACTCTAACAGAGTTATCTACATTGAGACTACATAGAATCTTATAGAGCTTCTTAGTGAACGCTTTAGGCTGCACACCATCTACCAAAAGGGATTCTATTGGTGAGATAGCCAGGCCACCATTGGAATCTTTCAAACCACGTTGAATAAAGCTTCGAACCTGAAGGAATTTAACAAATTCCTTATCGGTGACCCCAAACTTACTTTTCACTTGCTGGAATGTTAGAATTGAGCCCTCCTGAATCATGTCCCCAACAACTTTGATACCCTTGAGCTTCCAATCCACGAGGCCACCCTGAAGTCCAGAGTGAAAGTCCAGGTTCTCGTGAATAGGGTTTAACAAAGAGAAACAGTTACTGTACCCTTCCAGTTTTCTGACTTTACGCCACATGTTCAGCATATTCTTTAAAAGTAGATTGTCCTTCGTCAGAGTTGTAACTCTGCCTGGAGAGATATATAACAAATTCTGCAAAGGGATTCTTCCTAAAGAAGCTGATTCACAGCTGAGCCAAATAGAATCCGGGTCACCTATGAACCATTCCAAAAGAAACTTAAACTGTGCAGCCCACAGGTAATATGAAAACAATGGTGCTGCTAGTTTACGTTTAACAGGAAGACACAGAAAACTGTATCTTAGCCTGGGCCTCTTTTTACGCCAGATAAATGATATAATAGCACTATTCAATTTTGTAAAAACATATTTTGACATGACCAGTGGTAACATTTGAAAGAGATATAGAAGACGAGGGAGGATGTTCATTTTGATCAAATGAATATGTCCTAAAAGGGATAGGGGCAGGCCACACCACCTGTCAAGATCCTGTTTTATAGTTTGTAAGAGAGGGGCAACATTTCATTTATATAGGTCATTTAGACAGGGTGAAACTTTTATACTTAGATATAGGAATCCTGCTGGAGACCAGCGAAATGGTTGTGAAATGTTAGGGTCCAATATCTGCGAGACACAGCGGCATGGCTTCACTTTTAGAAAACTTTATTTTATAGCCAGAGAAAGAGCCATAATTATTAATTAGTTCTGTCACTTTAGGGATGGACTGTGCAGGAGAGCTTAAAGAAAATCAACACATCATCAGCGTACAGCGAAATTTTATGCTCATGATTATTTAGGGAGATTCCTCTAATAGTGGTGTCTTGTCTAATGGCGGTAGCTAGAGGCTAGCGCAAATAAAAGTGGGTTTAGGGGGCAACCCTGCCAAGTACCCCATTCAATCTTAAAATTACTAGACCTTAGCCCATTTGTGATTACAGCTGAAAGGGGTGATGTGTACAAGATCTGAATCCATCTAATAAACTCCTCTCCAAAGCCAAAATTTTTGAGCGTGAAAAACAGATAGGGCCATTCCAGCCTGTCAAACGCTTTTTCTGCGTCAAGAGAAATAACTAGAGATTCTGCACTGTACAGAGAGGAATGCTGAATAACCTTCCACGTATAAAGCCAGTCTGGTCGTTATGAATGATAGTGGGAAGAACTTTTTCTAAACGCATGGCCAGAATCTTTGCAAGAAGCTTCAAATCTAGATTTAAAACAGCCTGTATGAAGAGCACACCTCAGAGGATTTCCCCTTTTTTAATACCAAAGAAATATTAGCCTCCATAAGAGATGGAGGAAGAGCCCCAGTAACAAATGAGGATTGCAGCACATCCAATAAAGGATTAACTAAGATTGTATTAAACTTTTTATAAAATTCTGCACTGAAGCCATCAGGACCTGGGGCTTTGTTGTTGGGGAGTAGCTGGATACAATTCTTAATTCCACTCAGGGTTATTGGTTTACATAGATTATCTCTTTGATCCTCTGTAAGTTTCGGCAAGTCCACCTTTGCAAAAAAATCTGTCATAGCTTGCTCTGAGTGTGGATTGAGCTGTGAAGAGTATAACTGCTTATAGAAAGTTTTAAAGGTGTCATTGATTACTCTATTATCATAACTGTGTGTGCCAGTTGAATCCTTGATAAAGGAGACATTCTGGGCTGGACCTCGGTTTCGAAGGAGATTAGCCAAATATCGGTTAGGTTTGTTAGCATACTCATACATCCTTTGTCTCATAAAAAACATAGATTTTTCAGCCTTCTTTGTTAATACACTCTCCAGTGCTGCCTTAACCACATGTATATAATTTCTGAGTTCTTATGATGGGGATAAGTTGTATTTAGTTTGAAGTTCGTGTAGTTCTAGCTCGAGTTTCCTTTGCTCTGCTCTGCTGTTCTTTTTAAGTTTAGCAGTGTAAGATATAATGAGACCTCGCACATAGGCTTTCATAGTATCCCATAGCAAACCAGGTGAAACATCAGGAGTTTATTCTCTTTAAAAAAATAGTCTAACTGCACTTTTAGGAATTTCTCAAAATTGGGGTCATGGTTCAGAAACGCGCCGTATCTCCAGGGTCAGCTTTGACATGCAGGATTAAAATTGTTTAGGGTTATATAAATGGGTGCATGATCTGATATAATGTCTCCAATAGTGCAGCTCTTAACGTTACTCAATGAAATTTTAGGGGTGAAAACAAAGTCAATTCTACTGGATGTTTTGTGTACACCAGAATAAAATGTAAATGCTTTATCGTTAGGATGTAAAACACGCCAGGTATCCACTAGATTAAGTTCGTCACAGGTATCTACTATAGCTCTAGCTCTTTTAGACATTGAATTTTGTACTGATGGCAATTTGTCCATTACTGAGGAGAAATAGCAATTAAAATCACCTGCAACGACTGTATTCTCATTAATCCAATCGGCAAACAAAGAAAACACTTGTGAGACAAAGTCATTGGAATGGACTGGGGGAAAATAAATATTCAAAAACGACACCAGCTGGCCATGTAGACGACCCCTTAGCATGACATATCTACCCGATTTATCAGAAATAGTTTGGACGTCAGATAAAGGTAGATGTTTATGTATTAGAATGGCGACACCCCTGCTCTTACTAGTAAAATATGAGCTAAACACCTGCCCCACCCAGTCACGCTTCAACTTTAAGTGCTCACTAGCGGTTAGGTGAGTTTCTTGCAGGAGAGCTATGTGAACATGTTCTTTTTTTAGAGAACTCAAAATCTTTTTCCGCTTAATAGGATTATGTATACCCCCCACGTTCCAGCTGCAGATTTTCAGTGTAGGTCTGTCACTGGTCGTCATGAGTTACGGAAACCATACTGACAACTTGTGCATAAAAATACTGAAAACAACCAGAGCTCTCTGAGGCTAAACCAAAAAGCAAAACATAAAAAGAAAATGAAAACACTGCTTTGCCAACATTCAGAAGATAACTATATACAAAAAAAAACAACCAAGGATAACAGATAGACATTGGGGTCAAACTTAGGTCTATTACACCCATCAGGGGTGCGAGCTAACCTCCTAGCTAACTGGACCAACTATTGAATTCTTTTCAAACCTTGAATTAGTAACACATCTCAACCGCCGGCCCGCAGCTCAGATCAGAGAAGAAAAATTATTACGAAGTCATCAGCGAGCTTGTAAGCAACTGCAAATCTATAACAATGAGGAGAAAACAAAAATGAAACAAAGAAAAAGGATCCATAGTCAAGTGTATAGATCATGTAACTAAAATATCCATATAGCACAGACAGAGACATAAACAAATCTCCTAACAACAGAAGAGAGACATATTTAAATGAAAAAATAAATAACTAAATGAAATAAAAATAATAATTTAAAAAAAGGGTTAGGAGGTGTCAGTCAACCAGTCTCAGTGCTATAGAAAGTAGAAAGAAGATCAGTAGATGCCCACGGCAGCGTGTGAGCTGAAGAAACAAAAACTCTCACTCATCAGGGAGCGTGGAGGGAGATCCTCCGCGCTGTGACTCTTTATCCATGAAGGCAGACACTTCTTTAGGATGTTTAAAGACTTTTTCCTGCCCGTTGTGTTTGATCCTGAGCACGGCTGGGTACATCATGGCGAAGACGATCCCTCTCTCCTTCAGCTGTTGTTTCACCACGTAATATTCCTGACGTTTCCGTATAACGGCCGCGGAGAAATCGCCGAAAACCATGATCGGGGCGCCATTGTATGCCAGGGATTGTGCTTTCCTTGCCGCTTGCATGATCCAAACTTTATCTTGGAAGTTGTAGAGCTTTAGGATGACAGCCCGGGGCCGCTGACCGGGGGTGGACGGCGTGTGAGGGCCCGATGGCAACGATCCACCTTAACAGATCCTCCTTTTGCGTTAATCTCCAATAGCTCCGGTAACCAGGTCCTGAAGAAAGCAACGGGGTTAGTGCCTTCGCTGCCTTCAGGGAGCCCGACGACACATATATTGCACCGCCGGCTCCTGTTCTCCAGATCGTCGATCTTGTCCAAGGCCGTCTCCAGCTTGCTCTCGACCTCGGAGAGCTTCATAGTGAAGGTTGCCGTTGCGTCTTCGGAGTTTGAGATGCAGCCTTCAGCCTCTGTCATTCGTGTGTTTAGTGAGGCGATTTCAGATAAGCAGGTGTCGTCCGACATGTTAGCCTGGCTGCACCGAGGCGATTGACTCCAGGCTGGTTTGGCCGCAATATTAAGCCTTTTCTGAGTACCAGGCATTTTTAAACTTATAGACTCCGACGTCTGCCCACCGTGAAAATGTTTTTTCCTCTTTTTGGCCAAAAAAATAAGCTGACGGATACCGAGCTGCGGGAGCACAAACTATGAGCTGCTACTCCGCCATTTGCGTCACGTGATCCCTGTCTAATCAGCATCTTGATATGCCACACCTGTGAGGTGGGATGGATTGTCTCAGCAAAGGAGAAGTATCACTATCACAGATTTACATAGATTTGTGAACAATATTTGAGAGAAATGGTTATTTTGTGTATATAGAAAATGTTTTAGATCTTTGAGTTCAGCTAATGAAAAATGAGAGCAAAAACAAAAGTGTTATGTTTATGTTTTTGTTGTACATTGTGTGTATTTGCCAGCACAGTCTTTCACAGGGTGGTGAACCGCTCCTTTAGACCCAATCATGTTACTAACTGTTGCCTCATTCATGTTGAGATGTTCCACCAGGAGTTTTCTTTGAGCAAGTCTTTTGTTGACACTGTTCAACTTTTATCAAATGTATTGCTGACATCAAGTTTAAAATGTTCATATAAGTTTTTAAAAAACAATCAAATTTCTCAGTTTGATAAGTTGTCTTTGTGCTTTTCTCTATTTAATATGAGGTTTCACACATCACATTTTGTGAAAGTTGAAAACCAAAGAAGAGAAGGAGACAAGATGACAGAAGACATATGACAATATGTGGACATTAATGGAGAAATCTTTGTTGCGGAAATTCGATAAAGACTGAGAACACGATCAGTATTAATGAGAACTTCATTCTTGGCCAAGGAGAGACAACAGTACGAGTACAACAGTCGCAGAGTTCTCTCTGCTGCTAATATATTCAACTGCTCCTTTTGTAGACATTTCTCCCTCTCCCTCTCTTCTGAGGTCATCAAAGGAGAGACCCTAAGTGCATCAGGGGTTACCCTCGTAAATATCTGCTTTACTCCCCCTTCTACACTGTGGCTGGTACCAACATCTCAGGGACAGAGAGAAATGTCAGGACACAAACATATCAAACCATCAGGAGGCAGTCTCCTAAGTAGGACAAAGTTCATACAAAGCTAAACACAGAAATATAAATGTAGACTAAAGGTTACAAAGAATTTTTCCACTACATCTTTTTTTTCTTGATGAATGATTTACATGCATATCAGATTGATCAAGTTGTTGTTGAAGTTTCTGTCATCAAAACAGTTAACATTTTTTAATTTGCATTTTTTTGTCCCTGGCTGTCTGGTATAGCCAGATCAAGTGGATATGTTCATCCTGGAAGTCATAAACTGTAGGCTGTACACATGACTTCCAGCAGTAATTGATGTTTGGGTCTGGAACTAAAACCTACAGTTTGGGTTGTTTTACATTTGTTTTGTATGTACTCCTGGCTGACTTCACCAATACACCGTCCATACTTTGTACTGTCAGGGTTCCCCACAAATGTTTAACAGGGTTTGTTTATGTGACTGGAAGAAAGTCCATGACAATCACGACTCCTTGGTCTTCTCTGGTCTTCAAGTAGGTATTGTGAATCTTTGAGGTGTGTTTGGGTTTATTATCGTGCCGCAGTATGAATCCTTCACCACAGACCAGAAGGTGTAGCATCTCTGAATATTCCCACCACAACGACTCACTTTGGATTTGGTATCATTGTCTTTCATATGTCTCCTTACAAAAACCCTTCTCTTTGTACCATACATTTCAAACTTGAATTCATCCCAAATGATTCCACTGTCATCCATTGTGAAAGGTGTTTGGCCTTGTTTCCCCTCCTGAGATTTATAGAAACTACTGCTTGACCTCTGAGATAGTATTTTTGTGTTCTTTATTTAGCAGATTCTATATCTGTATATTTATATATTTTCTATCTCTCACTTTTGGTCTGCCTAATTGTGTTTTGGATAAAACTGATCCTGTTTCTGTTTTAGAATTCCATTCAAGTCCCTCTTTGCTTAGAATAACAATCTGACTTCTATAGGTTTCACTTAGTTCTAGTTAGTTCTTATTTTCAGGTTTGCATGAAAATATTAGAGATCACAGATTTTCAACATTGTCTCAACCTTATGACTGCACTGTACATGTGATTGTGGGTGTCTGCATGTCTGTGGAAACAGAAAGAGGAATTTTATTCGACTCTTGCCACAGTGAAACACTAGACCCTTTCACGCATCTCAGGCTCCACACTCCCCTGATCCTACCTGACGTGTCTCTCCTCCCAGGTGACATGGAAAGTATCGTGCCTGAACCATGCAGATTCTTGCAACACGAATTCTACAGGACTAAATTTAGGTCCTCTTTTCTATTTCCTTTACAAAAATGATCTGCGCTGCCATACACATCACCCCCAGTCCTCTGAGCTCACAGTCCAGTCAGCCCAAATTGAGCTAACATTAGCAGCAGCAAACAACAATTATTATTAAAGCAATTTCAAGATGACTTGACACTCAAGAAGCTCTGTTAAAGGTTTACACACATTTTTAAATTCTGCTGCCTTTCTTCTGGTTAGGTAAGTCCGTCTCTCCAATACAAGACACCACCTCCTTTATCCATATATGTATCAAGCATACATCCCTATTTCTCCAAGATAAAGCTATCACCCTCCTGTCCAAAGTCAATTAAAGTTGATTGCTTTGGACTAATATTTCAAATATATAAGTCCACATGTTTCTGCTTGGAGGGGCACACTTACTCTCAAATATAGTGAAAACAACTGCTTTCCAGTGTTTTATTTTATTTTGGACAGTCCCATACACGGTGACAGAGTACCCTTCCCTTCTAAGTATTTAATACAAGTGTCTGGGACATAGCTAAACAAATGTAAGAGAATCATCAGATATAAAGGTCCTCTGTTATCTTTATCTGCCCAGATTTTGAATCTACCATCTGCTCTTTCTGTCCTGAAACATGAGAAGCAAGAAATAGGAGTATCTTATACATATATGATGATGTGCTTTATAAATGGTAAATGGGCTGTACGTTTATAACACCTTTCTAGTCTTCTGACCACTCAAAGTGCTTTCACACTACATATCTCATTCACCCATTCACACACATTCAAACACTGATGGCATTAGCTGCCATTCAAGGTGCCAACTGCTCAGTTTGAGGACCTAACCATTCATACTCATTTACACACCACTGGCACAGCCTTCAGTGGCACAGCCAATTTGGGGTTCAGTATCTTGCCCAAGAACACTTCGACAGGCAGACTCAAGGGATCAAACCACTGATCATCTGATTAGAATGATTAGAAAAACAGAACATTGCAAAGCATAACTGGGCAGACAGTTTAATATTTAGGATCTATCCCTTTCCTTTCATAAGGCCAGTCTGAGCCTCAGTCTACATTTTTTCTTTTTATTCCAAATGAATTTACTAAAAATACTATTAAGCTTGTCAAAATATGGTATTGGTAGTGGAAGAGGAAACAATGGCAGTTTTTTTATAATATACGGTCCCCTCCAAAAATATTGGAACAGTGAGGTTCCAATTCCTTTATTTTTGCTGTAGACTGAACACATTTGGGTTTGACATCAAAGGATGAATATAAGACAAAAGATCAACATTTCAGCTTTTATTTCCAGGTATTTACATCTTGATCTGATACACAATGTAGAAGATAGCACCTTTTGTTTGAACCCACTCATTTTTCATGTGAGCAAAAGTATTGGAACATGTGACTGACAGGTGTGTTTTGTTGCCCAGGAGCCTCCTGTTACATTGATTATTCAAAAATCAAGCTGTACCCTCGCCTCTCGCAAAGCGAGGTCACTCTAAACTGTTCTCTGTGGTCGTCCCCAAATGGTGGAATGACCTACCAACGGCTACTAGAACAGCAACATCCCTTTCTACGTTTAAAAAACTTGTAAAAACCTTTCTGTTTCGAGAATGCTTCCCTGCCTAACAAAACTAACAAAACTAATAACTATTCTGTGCTCCTTTACACCTTTCTCAAGTTATGTCCTCCTCTGTAAGTCGCTTTGGATAAAAGCGTCTGCTAAATGCAATGTAATGTAATGTAATGTAATTATTCAAACAATAACTATCGCTGAATGTCTACACTTAGTTTTAGATTTGGGTTTTGTCTGTGCATTTATAGTTAGAGATGTAACCAACATGAAAAACAGAGAGCTGTCTATGGATAAGAATCAAGCAATTGTGAAGCTGAGAGAAGATGGAAAGTCAATCAGAGCCATTGCACAAACACTGGCCATAGCCAGTACAACCATTTGGAATGTCCTGAAGAAGAAAGAAACCACTGGTGTACTAAGTAACAGACATCGAACAGGTAGACTGAGGAAAACAGCAGCAGTGGACAACAGAAACATTGTGAGAGCTCTAAAGAAAGACCCTAAAACAACTGTTAGTGGCATCAGCAACAACCTCCAGATGGCAGGAGTGAAGGTATCACAATCTACTACTCACAGAAGACTTCATGAACAAAAGTACAAAGGCTACAACAGAAGATGTAAACCACTCATTAGCAAGAAGAATTAGAAGGCCAGGATGGAATTTGCCAAAAAGTACAAAGACAAGCCTCAAAGACTCTGGGAACGTTTTATGGACTAATGAGACAAAAATGAACATTTATCAACATGATGGAAAGGCTAAAGTTTGGAGAAAGAAAGGATCTGCTCATGATTCCAAGCATACAAGCTCATCTGTGAAACATAGTGGAGGTAATGTCATGGCTTGGGCTTGCATGGCTTTTTCTGGGACGAGCCTATAAATCTTCACTGATGGTGTAACACATGATGGCAGCAGCAAAATGAACTCAGAAACATTTTAACATTTTGGGAGATCCTTCATCATGCAGCAAGATAATGACCCAAAACACACTGACAAAACAACAAAGGAGTTCATCAGGGGGAAGAAGTATAAAGTTTTACACTAGCCAAGTCAGTTTCCAGACTTAAACCCTAGAGAGCATGCATTTCATCTGCTTAATAGGAGACTGAAGGGAGTAACCCCCCAAAACAAACAACAACTGGAAAAGCCTAGAAAGGCATCACAAAAGAATAATGCAAAAGTTTGGTGATGTCAATGAGTCACAGACTTGATGCAGTTTTTGCAAGCAAATGATTTGCAACTAAATATTAGGTTTTATTCACTTTAATCTACTTTAAGTCTATCTGTTCCAATACTTTTGATTGACATGAAAAATGGGTGGGTTCAAACAAAAGGTGCTCTTCTACATTGTGTATCGGATCAAGATGTTAATACCTGGAAATAAAAGCTGACATGTTGATCTTGGTCTCATATTCATCTTTTGATGTCAAACCCAAATGTTTTCAGTCTACAGCAGAAATAAAGGAATTTACCTCACTGTTCCAATACTTTTGGAGGGGACTGTATTCATTTTGATTATGCTTATGCAGCCAATCACTGATTGGGCATTGTCATTGCCTCATTCACTTTGTTTATTAGTTTGTAATAATTTGTTGGGATTGCTTTGATTTCTGAGGTAGAGCGTGTTGTCCACTAATCAGAAGATCCCCGGTTAAATCCCCTCCTTGGGCAAGATACTGAACACCAAATTGCTCCTGAAGGGAGTATGTGTAAATGTGTATGAATGGTTAGCTCCTCAAACTGATGAGTAGTTGGCATCTTGCATGGCAGCTAATGCCATCAGTGTGTGAATGTGTGTGAATGGGTAAATGAGATATTGTCAGGCCGGGACTCAAATGAGGACTCAGATGCAGAGTTAGGCAGACGGCTGTTTTATTCAGAACGAAAACAAATCCTCGACTGAGTGAGGCTATGAAAAGGGCCTAAACTAAAGGAAACAAAAAATCACTCCAAGGAGGAAAAAACACTGAAATACTCTAAATAAAGGTAACAAAACAAAATCACTCTCAGCGAGGAAAAACCAAAGGCTATGACTACTCGTATTAAAGATTAACAAAATCAAAAAACACTCTCAACGAGGAAAAACAAAAAGGCTATGAAACATTAACTAAAGGCGCTCAAAACGAGGCTGAAAACTCACAAGGCTAGATACAAAGAAACAAAAAGGCTAGACTAAGAAGTACAACAGAAAATCACTCATACGAGGAGAAAACAAAAGAACACTAGAGCTATGACGCGGTGACTATGGGCTATGGAAAAGGCTTTGGTGTACGCTATGAAGGACGAAACACTTTGGCACAAGACAAAGGGAGACGCAGACAATATATACACAAGGTAATGGGGAACAGGTGGAAACAATCAGGGCGGGGAAGACAATCAGACCGGTGACACATGAGGAAGGGCAAGTGACCTGAAACGAGAGGAGAGTTAACTTACAAAATAAAACAGGAAATGACAAGACATAACAAAAACCCAGCTTGACCTCACCGCGGTGTGACAGATATGTACTGTAAAAGCACTTTGAGTGGTTGGAAGACTAGAAAGGTGTTATATAAGTACAGTCCATTTACCATTTTAAAAAAAACAATCACCATATAAGGATTTTCTATATTCCTGTTCTCCTAGCTCAATAACCAACAGGCCTAAATAGCCAGGTTCGAGGTTCTATGGCCGATATAAATAAAGCAGCACTTCTCGTACCCAGAGCACAAAGTTAAATTCTTGCAAGAACAGACGTACGGGACGCAGAGTGTAAATTACAAAGACACCATTCATCTGATTACACATCAGTGTAACATCATGATTATATGATGTTATTTTACATAAAGTTTTGTGTGTTTTGATCTGTTTCATATAGAACATAACATTATTTTTCTCCGTGTTTCCAGGTCATTCTGTCAGGCTTCGTAGGCCTCACAACATGGAGAAGGCCCATGCTGCTACTGGTAAGGTTTTTGTTTCCTTCTACAAAGCAGTAATTCCACTGATTTTAATGTTGTTTTGTATTATATTTTTTTATGGAAATCCAATAATAAAAGGAACAGTTGGATCACCTACAGTAATTAGCAGTGTCCAACCTGTTCAACCTGTCCAACATGTTCCATGTCCTCTGATCCACATTACGGTAGAAGGGAAGAAGTGATCAGTGCAATTACCTGCACGGGTGGATTAGACAGATCAGACCCACGTTAAGAAAGACAATAATATGCGTATGGAAATAGGGATTCCTTCTAAATACTTCCAACAATGGGCATTGTCTAAACTGCATCTTGGCAAATAGATGGATGCTCCTTGTCTGGTCCTGGTGGAATTTGGGGGTGTCCCATCACTCCCTCAATATTTAAAACTCATCAGCTCTGCTGTCAAAAAATGCAGAAAGTTACTTGTCTTGTTTGTTTTTTTTATTTCAAATGTTTTTATTTGGATTTTTCAGACAGGTATATACGCATGTTGATCACAGAGTAAAACAGTGAATTCTTATTTTAACAAACATAAAGTGCAGGGTCTAACAAAAACAATCCCGTACCAAACAACAGGTCATCATGTCTTGAAGCCATTGCCTCAGCGTGGGCAGGGAAGCCTCCCTCCACCTAAGCAAAATTGCACGTCTGGCCAGAAGTAAGGCAAAAGCGACCATGTGTTGCTCACTGTGTCAAATGTGGATCCCTACCTGCGGCAATGCCAAATAGAGCTAGAGTGGGGCTAGGGGCAAGATCCTTGCCCAATATTTTAGACAAAGTATTGAAAACATTGTTCCAGAATATCTGTATTTTGGGGCACTGCCAATACATGTTGAAGAGGGTACCATCGATGGTTTTGCATTTGTCACAGACTGGACTTAAGCTAGGGTAAAAACTAGACAGTTTAGTCTTAGACATATGAGCACGGTGGATAATTTTGAACTGAAGCAAGCAATGTCTTGCACAGAGTGAGGTTTTGTGTATTGCTCGTAATCTAGAGTCCCACTGGTCATCTGGAAAGGGTCCCAGATCCTGTTCCCAGGCCAATCTGATCTTATCCAGGGATGGGCATGACAGTATTGAGATGTTCCTATATAACTTAGACATTGAGCTTTTAGATAACGGGTCAAAAGAAAGAAAGGTATCTATCAGGTTTATGTCTGGTTTTGAGGGAAAGCTAGGTATGTGGGAGCGAATGTACTGTCTTATCTGTAAATATCGAAAAAAGTGGGTTTTTGGCAAGTTGTATTTCACAGACAATTGGCTAAAGGAGGCAAAGTATCCATCAACGAACAGGTCTGCAAAACGTTTGATACCATTCCTGTGCCATGTGTTGAAGGTTAGGTCAGAGCACGAGGGAAAGAAGAGGTGGTATGGGGCAATTGGACTCAGGAGGGAAAGGCGTCTCAGGCCAAAGAACTTCTGAAACTGGGCCCATATCTTAAGGTTGTGACGCACCACCGGATTATCTAAAGGTTTTGGGGAAGGGCCATCGAGGGGTGAACCCAAGAGTGCCTCGAGGGGGACATCTTTGCATGAATTGAGCTCCAAGAGGGTCCAGTCTGGACCTTTAGACCGAAGATGAGGGTGGGTCCAGAAGGCCATGCAGCGAATGTTAGCGGCCCAATAGTAGTGGCGAAAGTCAGGGAGCCCCATACCTCCATCTTTTTTGGGCCTTTGAAGCAGGGTTTTGGTAAGTCTAGGCCTCTTACCCTGCCACATATATGAAGACATTATTGAATTAAGTGACAGACAAAACGAATTGGGAATAAATATAGGGATGCACTGAAATAAATTTGGGAATTTCGGGAGGATATTTATTTTTATAGAGTTTATTCGTCCAGCAAGTGATAGTCTGAGGGGCGACCACTGTGTGAGCAAAGTCTTAACCTGACTTAGCAACGTGAGAAAATTTTCTTCCAGAAGGTTTTTGAATTGTTGCATGACTGCTACTCCCAGGTAAGTAAACTGTTTCTTTTCTATTTGAAATGGTATGTTGCTATAATCAAGGGCAAGCGCCTCCCTGTTTATTGGAAATAGCTGACTCTTATTCATGTTGACCATGTACCCGGATATTGATCCAAACTATTTGAGCAATGCGAGCACTGTAGGTAGAGATGCAATCGGATCTGACAGATATAATAAAAGATCATCTGCATATAACAAGACTTTATGTTTGCTGTTTGCTCTCGAGATGCCGGGGATGTTTAAATTACTTCGGCAGGCCACTGCAAGAGGTTTAATTGCTAGGTCAAAAAGGATCGGGCTCAGTGGGCAACCCTGACGGGTTCCATGGCTCAGGGTAAAAGATTGAGATATTATGCTGTTTGTTTGTTTTGTTTGTTTGTTTGTTGTTGGTGCATCGTCTCCATCGCACTGGGAGGTGTACAGTTCAGAGTAGAAATCCTTAAAGGTGTCATTTATTTTAGTGTGATCTACAGTCACCTTTCCTCTTTTGTTGTTGATACTTTTTATGAGTTGTTTAGCCCTCTGTCGTTTCAGTTGGCTCGCCAACAGCTTTCCGCATTTCTCACCATGTTCATAGTAATTACTCCTGGTTTTTAATAGTAAGTTCTGTGTTTGGTAAGTGGTAAGAAGGTCAAACTTAGTTTTTAGTTCCAGACGTTTGTTATAAACTTCGGGAGTTTGAATATGTGCATATTGTTGATCGATCTCTTTGATTTTGAATAGTCCAGTTGGTCTAGCTGAGAACGTTTTTTCCTATTTGCAGTGAACGCTATGATTTCTCCTCTTAAGTAGGCCTTAAGTGTGTCCCAGATCACGAGAGCAGACACGTCTGGAGTGATGTTAGTTTAAAAAAAGAAGCTGATTTTTTGTTCAACAAATTTGATAAATTCGCTATCTGAGAGTAGGGTTGAATTAAAGCGCTATTGCCTCATGGGTTGTGGTACGTTAGGGTGAAACAGTTCCATTACTACAGGGACATGGTCAGATATGACGATACCATGATATGTGCAGGAGCAAACTTGGGGGATCAGTCTATTGTCAATAAAGGTGTAGTCTATTCTTGAGTACGAATGATGGACGCTGGAGAAAAAGGAATACTCTCTGTCCCGTGCGTGGAGGAACTGCCATATATCCGATACCCCAAACTCTGTGAGAAAAGACTGAATACACAGGGCCGATTTACTCACTGCCCCAGGTCTGCCAGAAGAACGATCTAAGGTTGGGTCCAACCAACAGTTGAAGTCTCCCCCATGTATTAGAAAGTGTGAATCAAGGTCATGGAGAAGAGAGAAGACACGGTCAAAAAACATCATCTACATTCGGAGCATATACATTAGCAAGGATAACTTTCGTGTTAAATAGTTTCCCGGAGACAATTACAAATCTTCCATTTTTATCTGCCGTAACATTATCTGGTTCAAATAATATATGTTTGGCTACCAGGATGGAGACCTCTCTTGCCTTTGCCTGGAAGGTGGAGTGGAAATGCCGCCCCGCCCAACACGCCATGAGTTTGGAGTTATCAGAGGAGCGCACATGTGTTTCCTGTAGGAAGACAATATCTGCTTTAAGCTGTTTAAGATGTGTGAATATTTTCTTTCTTTTTCCTGGGTGATTGAGGCCCTTGACATTCCAACTTACAAAATTGAGGGGGCTACCCATGAGTCCTGTATAAAATGTGGAATGAAAAGTTTCCGAATGAAACAGAGTCTGTAAGGTAGCACCGCCGCAGCTTCCCTGAAAAAACACAGTAGTGTGCCTAGTTTGGAGCACAGTAACACATCCCCCAGTCTCTAACCCAGAGAGAAAATCCTCCCAAAAAACAAAAACAGAAACAAAATGAGGACGTCATGTAAATCCCAGATAGAAACTGCAACAGCCAGTTGCAAGCTCTTCCTAACTTTTGCAGAACTGTACATATACTTCCTGTGGAATTACCTCAGTCCCATATGATAACAGGAGCCTCAGATAAAAGCTGTCTTTTTGAACACTCTTTTATCAAATGCCACTAGGGTGGTCAAACCGATACAGAGCTAAAATAATAGTAGTAATAGCAGAACAAACTGAGAGATAGAACATGCTGTCCTCCCTTCCCCTCTTTAAGCACTCATGCCCAATGCCACTAAAGGTGGATGAACAGATACAGAACTATGGCAATAATACTAGTAGTAAAATAGCTTCAAAGTAAATAAAAATAAATAATAGTAATAATAATAATAGTAACAGACACAATAATAATGAGTAACAAAGAGTAAGGTAAATATTCAAGGTGCTCTGGACATGAGAAGCTGTACACATCACGTCTCTCTGGAGTTGTAGAGAGTCCCAGCCAGCTGCAGTGCATGATGACTGAGCTCACAGCCACATGACAGTATGACAGTCTGTCATGTCAAGAATATGGCGGCCCCCGTAGTAGCCATGTGAAAATGTTGTTAAATTGACAAACAACAGGTCAGCCGAATGTACTGAAGCATCATTATGAGGACAGTCCAGAGAGACGTGTAACCCCTGTATAGATTGTATTATGCAGTCAAAGTGCTATAAAAGGCCTTCTGGGTGTGAACGGAGAAAGCGAACACAACACCCGTTGTAAACATTAGCTTGTCCTGCTAATATAGCGTTACTCAAAGAAGATAACAGCTTTACTCTAGCATCGGACACCCTGAGTGAGTTACTGCTCTTCCCCGGCTGGCAGGTGTAGTACATCATCGCTGCATGCCATGAAGGCCTCGGCATCCTCCACCGATGTGAACATCTTCCTCCTCCCGTCTTTGGTTGTGATCCGTAGCCTAGCTTGGTACAACAGGGCAGCATCCTAGGTCTGGATCCCGGGGCTGGTTTTGCTGTGAGGGCTCTGTGGGCACGGTTGAGCTCCGGGGGCGCACCGAGGGTCGCTTCGCCGAGAATTTCCACCAGCAGCTTGGAGAACAATGTTGTGGGCTGGGTACCTTCAATGGATTCTGGTGGGCCGACTGTTTTTATATTATTGCGGCGGCAGCGGGACTCAAGATAGATGGTTTTAGCCTTTAGCTTAGCGTAGCTCTCTTCCATAGCCTCACACTTAGCCTGTAGCATCCCCATTTGGTCACTGAGCTGATTAGCATTCTCCTCGAGCGGGTCAAACGGTGTCCGTGGTCGGTGACCATGGCTTGAACATAGTCCAGTTTCTGTTCCAGCGTCGTAATAGCATTTGAATTCAAGTGAGAGGTCTTCTTTGTGTTGCTTGAGGACACTCGTCATGTTAGCCATGATATCTTGGGTGGAGGCTGGGGCGGGTGAGGCCACGGCTGCGGCATATGAGGCCGATGTGTCCTTCTTTTTGTTGGATTTTGCAGCCATTTCTGTGTTTTTTTTTTTGAAGAAAAGGGGTTCCCTGTACAGTAATTGTTTGGTTCAGTTCGATTGCATAAGCAAGTGAGGCTCTGAAACCAATTTATATGCAAAGTTGAGCGGGAGCTTGAGGAAAAGGACATCTACTCCATTTGTTACCCGGAAGTCCCTCCACTTTTAAATTTTTAATTTTAATCCCACAATCAGCACTCTCCTCACTAACAAATTCTTAGTGATTTCTGTGAGTGCCACCCTGTTGTACATCAGTGGAAGTCTTTCACTATGAAGTATAATATTGCCTTGACTTCTCACCTGATGGAGTCATTCATCATTGAGAGAGTCATTCTTAACAACCTCAAACCTCTGATGAGCTCAAATCTGGATGCCCTACCACCAAGCATTGGGGTGAATGATGCTACACAGATCAATTTCACACCTGGAAAACATTAAAAGCACTGTGAGGATCATGTTTCTTACTTTTCGAGTGCTTTACACACAATACAGCCATCGCTAAAGCTAAAATGGACTGGAGTTGACCACCACCCGGGCATGTGTGAGGCTTGTCTGATGTAGTGATGAGCAGGGATGAGAAATGAGCAGGAGTACAGGGAGGTCATCACAGACTTTACCAACTGCTGCAATCTCACACCTTCCCATGAAGGCCACCAAGACGAGTGATTGACTTCAGATGGAAGAAACCTCTGACCAGACCGGTGAACATCCAGAGATTGGGGCGGCTGTAGCTCGGAGTTAGAGCGGGTTGTCCAGATAAAAGGTGGTTTGATCCCCGGCTCCTCCAGTCTGTATGTCGAAGTGTCCTTGGGCAAGATACTGAACCCCAAACTGCTCCTGAAGGCTGTGCCATCAGTGTATGCATGGTTAGCTCCTAAAACTGATGAGCAGCTGGTGCCTTGCATGGCAGCAAATGCCATCAGTGTATGAATGTGTGAATGAGATATATAGTGTAAAAGTGCTTTGAGTGGTCGGAAGACTAGAAAGGCGCTATTCAATTCAATTCAATTTTATTTATTTATTTATTTTTTTATAACTTTTATTTACCAATTGTAAGACAAAGACATGTGCACTGACAGTGCATGCCAGCATACAATTTCTTACAAAAATACAATACAGTGCATACAAAAATACAGTTTCTTTTCTTTTTTCTTCTTTTTAAACACTAAGAACTTACGTGAACACCCCCCTCCCCCAACCCTCTTACATAATTAAAGTGCAGTACAAATAAGTAGGTATAACCACACACATGTGAAATAATATCCTACGTTACATAAATAAAACGGCAAATGTACCCAAGAAACAAACAAACAAACAAAAACAGAACTAACAAAACAAAACAACAACAACAGAGGGTGCTATAGCTGATCATTATAAGTACAAAGCAAATATTAATGGCTGCTTACTCCTCTATCATCCAGGCTATCTGTCTCTGACGGCACAGAGGGGCGGGTTCATACCTTGCTATCCACTGTATTCTTACGGAGAAACCTCCCGAGCTGGTAGACCATCTAGATAGCTAAGCAGTGTTTTCCAGTGAGTGTAAAACCTGTCAGATGAGCCTCTGAGTGAGAATTTGATCTTCTCCAGTTTCAGAAGACTTAAAATATCATGTAACCAGACTTTGATTGATGGTGGTTGAGGAGCCTTCCACATTAAAAGAATCCTCTTACGAGCAATAAGAGAGGCAAAGGCGATGACATTATTTTGAGTGGCTGTGGTACGGAGATAATCTGGGGGCTTGCCGAAGATAGCAATATGTGGGGTTGGATTTAGATTTATGCCTACTATATCTGACATTGTTCTAAAAAATCGTTGCCAGAAGCCAGACAATTTGGGGCATGCCCAAAACATATGGGTGAGGTTGCATGGAGTCTGCAAGCATCTACTACATTTCTCATCGAATTTGTCTCGATAAAGCTTTGAGAGATTTTCTTTGCAATAATGAAGCCTGTGGAAAACCTTAAATTGTATTAATGAAAGTCTAGCACAGCTGGATGTCGAGTTACCAGCCTCCACAGCCCCCTCCCAGAAGGTCTCAGAGATTCAGTTGGAGTTCTGACTCCCACTTCCTCTTGATCCTATGTAAGGTAGATTCACTGGTCGGGGACAGTAGTTTATAAAAATAGGAGATATGGCCTTTTGACAAAGTTTTAGTCTTAAGAACCAGGTCTATCCCGCTAGGTGTTGGTATCTGTGGGAACGATGTAGTGTGTGTTTTTGCAAAATCCCGCAGCTGGAAGTACCGAAAAAAGTCTGATTTATGCAGATTAAAGGTGGAGGTTAATTGGCTGAAACTCGCAAATATACCATCAATGTACAAGTCTCCCAAACTACCTAGTCCTTTGTTCTTTAAGGTGGAGAAATGCGGGTCGATCCTTGCTGGGATGAACAGGTAATTATTACAGATGGGAGTTGCTAGAGGGAGGGTGAGCCACCCAAAGTGGCATCTTATTTATGACCAAATTTTTAATGTCCCCACCACAACCGGATTAGAGGTAAACTTTGATGGGGAGAGAGGCAAGGTGCTGCATGTTAGCACCAGCAACGATGAGGAGCAAGAGGCTGATTCACTCCGACACCAGATGGATTGAGGGGAAGTAAACCAAGACATTATCTTATGTACATTGGCTGCCCAGTAGTAGCCGATTAAACTGGGTAAACCCAGACCTCCAGCCGATCTGTCCCCACAAAGCAGTGCGCGACTTGCCCTTGGCCGTTTACCAGCCCAGATGAATGATGAAATGATGGTGTTTATAGCTGTGAAGAAGGACTTGGGAAGAAAGACAGGCAGACACTGAAACACATACAAGTAGCGTGGTAACACATTCATTTTTATAACTTGTATCCTACAGGTTAGGGACAATGGCAAGAAATTCCATCTTTGTAAATCGGACTTAACCGCAGCTGTTAATGGAGTAAGGTTTCGCTCTCGCATCGTGCGCAAAGATTGTGTAATTGTAATGCCAAGATATTTAAATCCCGTGTTGGCTATTTTAAAAGGTATAGTCGATGGCAGTATGTCTGTGGCCATACGGTTGATTGGTAAAAATTTGCTTTTAGAGATGTTCAGCTTGTACCCAGATAGACGCCCAAAAGAATTTAATAATGTCAGGATGCATGGGATGCTCCACAAAGTTTCACTTACATAGAGAAGCAGATCATCTGCATATAATGAGACCTGGTGTTTTATGCCCCATCTTTCAATCCCCCCAAGTCCCTCCCCACTTTCAGAGCCGCTGACAATTGTTCGATTGCTATTGCAAATAATAGCGGAGATAGCGGGCACCCTTGCCGCGTACCTCGAAAGAGTGGGAATGGAGCCGACCGCTGATTATTTGTACACACAGAAGCACAAGGGGAGGAGTAGAGTAATCTGACCCATGAGATGAAGTTGGTATTGAAACCGAATTGTCTCAGGGAAGAGAAGAGAAAGTCCCATTCCACCCTGTCGAAAGCCTTTTCGGCATCAAGAGATATTATGACTTCTGGAATGTTAGAGGAAGATGGAGAGAGAATGACGTCAAGAAGCCGTCTTATGTTAGAATACGAGTGTCTTCCCTTTATGAATCCCGTCTGGTCTTCAGAAATTATCAGGGGCATGACAGACTCCAAACGCCGAGCTAGTAGCTTTGCGAGAATTTTAACATCTACCGGTAGGAGTGAAATTGGGCGATAAGATGCGCAGTTCAGTGGGTCCTTACCCTTCTTAAAAATTAGAGAGATGGACGCTTGCATGAGTGTGGGTGGCAGGGTGCCCTGTATAAATGAGTAATTGAACATGTCGAGTAATAACGGAGCTAACTGATCTGAAAATTTTTTATAGAATTCGACCGGGTATCCGTCGGGGCCTGG
This sequence comes from Larimichthys crocea, assembly GCF_000972845.2. NCBI lineage: Eukaryota > Metazoa > Chordata > Actinopteri > Sciaenidae > Larimichthys > Larimichthys crocea. The sequence continues at coordinate 30,082 of NW_020861222.1, forward strand.
AGATTTACCACTGTTCATTGATTGTATCGCTTCTTTAATTTCTGAGAGAGTAAAAGTGGCTTCCAGTCTTAGATTGTCCTGGGGTGAGACCTTAGGTAAGTCCAATCTTCCAAAAAAGTTAGTCAGTTGGTTTTCGTCTGTGAGGGACTCCGACGCGTAGAGGTGGGAGAAGAATGACCTAAAGGTGTTATTTATTTTGTCTGGATCAGAGGTTATTAAACCTGATTCATCTGTTATCTGAGTAATCCGATTTGATGCCGTTTTTGCATTCAGCTGGTGAGCCAAGAGACGTCCAGCTTTGTCACCATGTTCATACACCGACCCCCGAGATTGGAGGAGAAGCTGTTCAGCTTCAGAAGTGAGGAGATCTAGCTCTGGTTGGAGTCTTAATCTTTCTTTATATAACTCTGGCGTGTTTGCGGACGAGAGTTTATTGTCTAGATCTGCGATAGCTACCTCCAGCTCTTTCTGTCGGGATCTGCGTAATTTATTTGCATGGGATGTGAACGAAATAATCTTACCCCGTATGTAAGCTTTGAGAGTGTCCCATAATATGGACGGGGAGGTTTCATCATTTTTATTAGTTTCGCAGAAAAAAGTTATCGATTCTGAAACATGTTTGCAGAAGCTGGCATCTGCTAGCAAGAGAGGACTCAGCCTCCAATGCCTGTACCCCTTTGGCTTCATCTTAAAGTGCAGATCCAAGATTACTGTAGCATGATCTGACACCGCTATAGGTAGGTACTGGGCGGCGACAATTGCTGGGATAAGTTTTTCATCTACCAAGAAGTAATCTATGCGCGAAAATGAACAATGTACGTGGGGAAAAAAAAAGAGTATTGCCTTACAGAGGGGTGTAAAAGTCGCCAGGGGTCTCAATTCAATTTTATTTGTATAGCCCAAAGTCACAAAGTACATTTGCCTCTGAGGGCTTTACAATCTGTACAGGGAGTGACACCCTCTGTCCTTAGACCCTCGGTTCGAGTGAGGAAAAACTTGCCCACAAAAAACCTTTAACAGGGAAAAAAGGTGGAAGAAACCTCAGGAAGAGCCACAGAGGAGGGATCCCTCTCCCAGGACGGACAGACCTGCAATGGATGTCACGTGTACAGGACAGATCAACACAAACATATTGTACAATTATAATGACTGACAAAATGACAATGAATTACAATGAATGATAAAATGACTACAGTAGCAGATATGGTAGCAATAATGACAATAATAATATGTGTAGTGGATCGTGCAGGATCACAGCAGCAGCCATGATCCATGAGAACCTGCTGGACGACAGAGCACAGGAACTCCGGGGAAGTTTGGTTAGTAACATGCATTAATGAGACATGTATGTCCACAGATGGTGTGTGAGAGAGAGAGAGAGAGAGAGAGAGAGAGAGAGAGAGAGAGAGAGAGAGAGAGAGTTTTCAGAGAGGGAGGTGTGTGTGTA
>NW_020861222.1:31538-48598 GCF_000972845.2 Larimichthys crocea
GGATTTTCTATATTCCTGTTCTCCTAGCTCAATAACCAACAGGCCTAAATAGCCAGGTTCGAGGTTCTATGGCCGATATAAATAAAGCAGCACTTCTCGTACCCAGAGCACAAAGTTAAATTCTTGCAAGAACAGACGTACGGGACGCAGAGTGTAAATTACAAAGACACCATTCATCTGATTACACATCAGTGTAACATCATGATTATATGATGTTATTTTACATAAAGTTTTGTGTGTTTTGATCTGTTTCATATAGAACATAACATTATTTTTCTCCGTGTTTCCAGGTCATTCTGTCAGGCTTCGTAGGCCTCACAACATGGAGAAGGCCCATGCTGCTACTGGTAAGGTTTTTGTTTCCTTCTACAAAGCAGTAATTCCACTGATTTTAATGTTGTTTTGTATTATATTTTTTTATGGAAATCCAATAATAAAAGGAACAGTTGGATCACCTACAGTAATTAGCAGTGTCCAACCTGTTCAACCTGTCCAACATGTTCCATGTCCTCTGATCCACATTACGGTAGAAGGGAAGAAGTGATCAGTGCAATTACCTGCACGGGTGGATTAGACAGATCAGACCCACGTTAAGAAAGACAATAATATGCGTATGGAAATAGGGATTCCTTCTAAATACTTCCAACAATGGGCATTGTCTAAACTGCATCTTGGCAAATAGATGGATGCTCCTTGTCTGGTCCTGGTGGAATTTGGGGGTGTCCCATCACTCCCTCAATATTTAAAACTCATCAGCTCTGCTGTCAAAAAATGCAGAAAGTTACTTGTCTTGTTTGTTTTTTTTATTTCAAATGTTTTTATTTGGATTTTTCAGACAGGTATATACGCATGTTGATCACAGAGTAAAACAGTGAATTCTTATTTTAACAAACATAAAGTGCAGGGTCTAACAAAAACAATCCCGTACCAAACAACAGGTCATCATGTCTTGAAGCCATTGCCTCAGCGTGGGCAGGGAAGCCTCCCTCCACCTAAGCAAAATTGCACGTCTGGCCAGAAGTAAGGCAAAAGCGACCATGTGTTGCTCACTGTGTCAAATGTGGATCCCTACCTGCGGCAATGCCAAATAGAGCTAGAGTGGGGCTAGGGGCAAGATCCTTGCCCAATATTTTAGACAAAGTATTGAAAACATTGTTCCAGAATATCTGTATTTTGGGGCACTGCCAATACATGTTGAAGAGGGTACCATCGATGGTTTTGCATTTGTCACAGACTGGACTTAAGCTAGGGTAAAAACTAGACAGTTTAGTCTTAGACATATGAGCACGGTGGATAATTTTGAACTGAAGCAAGCAATGTCTTGCACAGAGTGAGGTTTTGTGTATTGCTCGTAATCTAGAGTCCCACTGGTCATCTGGAAAGGGTCCCAGATCCTGTTCCCAGGCCAATCTGATCTTATCCAGGGATGGGCATGACAGTATTGAGATGTTCCTATATAACTTAGACATTGAGCTTTTAGATAACGGGTCAAAAGAAAGAAAGGTATCTATCAGGTTTATGTCTGGTTTTGAGGGAAAGCTAGGTATGTGGGAGCGAATGTACTGTCTTATCTGTAAATATCGAAAAAAGTGGGTTTTTGGCAAGTTGTATTTCACAGACAATTGGCTAAAGGAGGCAAAGTATCCATCAACGAACAGGTCTGCAAAACGTTTGATACCATTCCTGTGCCATGTGTTGAAGGTTAGGTCAGAGCACGAGGGAAAGAAGAGGTGGTATGGGGCAATTGGACTCAGGAGGGAAAGGCGTCTCAGGCCAAAGAACTTCTGAAACTGGGCCCATATCTTAAGGTTGTGACGCACCACCGGATTATCTAAAGGTTTTGGGGAAGGGCCATCGAGGGGTGAACCCAAGAGTGCCTCGAGGGGGACATCTTTGCATGAATTGAGCTCCAAGAGGGTCCAGTCTGGACCTTTAGACCGAAGATGAGGGTGGGTCCAGAAGGCCATGCAGCGAATGTTAGCGGCCCAATAGTAGTGGCGAAAGTCAGGGAGCCCCATACCTCCATCTTTTTTGGGCCTTTGAAGCAGGGTTTTGGTAAGTCTAGGCCTCTTACCCTGCCACATATATGAAGACATTATTGAATTAAGTGACAGACAAAACGAATTGGGAATAAATATAGGGATGCACTGAAATAAATTTGGGAATTTCGGGAGGATATTTATTTTTATAGAGTTTATTCGTCCAGCAAGTGATAGTCTGAGGGGCGACCACTGTGTGAGCAAAGTCTTAACCTGACTTAGCAACGTGAGAAAATTTTCTTCCAGAAGGTTTTTGAATTGTTGCATGACTGCTACTCCCAGGTAAGTAAACTGTTTCTTTTCTATTTGAAATGGTATGTTGCTATAATCAAGGGCAAGCGCCTCCCTGTTTATTGGAAATAGCTGACTCTTATTCATGTTGACCATGTACCCGGATATTGATCCAAACTATTTGAGCAATGCGAGCACTGTAGGTAGAGATGCAATCGGATCTGACAGATATAATAAAAGATCATCTGCATATAACAAGACTTTATGTTTGCTGTTTGCTCTCGAGATGCCGGGGATGTTTAAATTACTTCGGCAGGCCACTGCAAGAGGTTTAATTGCTAGTCAAAAGGATCGGGGCTCAGTGGGCAACCCTGACGGGTTCCATGGCTCAGGGTAAAAGATTGAGATATATGCTGTTTGTTTGTTTTGTTTGTTTGTTGTTGTTGGTGCATCGTCTCCATCGCACTGGGAGGTGTACAGTTCAGAGTAGAATCCTTAAAGGTGTCATTTATTTTAGTGTGATCTACAGTCACCTTTCCTTCTTTTGTTGTTGATACTTTTTATGAGTTGTTTAGCCCTCTGTCGTTTCAGTGGCTCGCCAACAGCTTCCGCATTTCTCACCATGTCATAGTAATTACTCCTGGTTTTTAATGTAAGTTCTGTGTTTGGTAAGTGGTAAGAAGGTCAAACTTAGTTTTTAGTTCCAGACGTTTGTTATAAACTTCGGGAGTTTGAATATGTGCATATTGTTGATCGATCTCTTTGATTTTGAATAGTCCAGTTGGTCTAGCTGAGAACGTTTTTCCTATTTGCAGTGAACGCTATGATTTTCCTCTTAAGTAGGCCTTAAGTGTGTCCCATCACGAGAGCAGACACGTCTGGAGTGATGTTAGTTTAAAAAAAGAAGCTGATTTTTTGTTCAACAACATTTGATAAATTCGCTATCTGAAGTAGGGTTGAATTAAAGCGCTATGCCTCATGGGTTGTGGTACGTTAGGGTGAAACCGTTCCATTACTACAGGGACATGGTCAATGACGATACCATGATATGTGCAGGAGCACTTGGGGGATCAGTCTATTGTCAATAACGGTGTAGTCTATTCTTGAGTACGAATGATGGACCCGGGAGAAAAAGGAATACTCTCTGTCCCGTGCGTGGAGGAACTGCCATATATCCGATACCCCAAACTCTGTGAGAAAAGACTGAACAGCGGCCATTTACTCACTGCCCCAGGTCTGCCAGAGAGAACGATCTAAGGTTGGGTCCAACCAACAGTTGAAGTCTCCCCCATGTATTAGAAAGTGTGAATCAAGGTCATGGAGAAGAGAAGAAACACGGTCAAAAAACATCATCTACATTCGGGCATATACATTAGCAAGGATAACTTTTCGTGTTAAATAGTTTCCGGAGACAATTACAAATCTTCCATTTTATCTGCCGTTAACATTATCTGGTTCAAATAATATTGTTTGGCTACCAGGATGGAGAACCTCTCTTGCCTTTGCCTGGAGGTGGAGTGGAAATGTGCCGCCCGCCCAACCCGCCATGAGTTTGGAGTTATCAGAGGAGCGCACATGGTTTCCGTAGGAAGACAATATCTGCTTTAAGCTGTTTAAGATGTGTGAATATTTTCTTTCTTTTCCTGGGTGATGAGGCCCTTGACATTCCAACTTACAAATTGAGGGGGCTACCATGAGTCCTGTATAAAATGTGGAATGAAAGTTTCCGAATGAAACAGAGTCTGTAAGGTAGCACCGCGCAGCTTCCCTGAAAAAACACAGTAGTGTGCCTAGTTTGGAGCACAGTAACACACCCCCAGTCTCTAACCCAGAGAGAAAATCCTCCCAAAAAACAAAAACAGAAACAAAATGAGGACGTCATGTAAATCCCAGATAGAAACTGCAACACCAGTTGCAAGCTCTTCCTAACTTTTGCAGAAACTGTACATATACTTCCTGTGGAATACCTCAGTCCCATGATATAACAGAGCCTCAGATAAAAGCTGTCTTTTTGAACACTCTTTTATCAAATGCCACTAGGGTGGTCAAACCGATACAGAGCTAAAATAAGAGTAGTAATAGCAGAACAACTGAGAGATAGACATGCTGTCCTCCCTCCCCTCTTTAAGCACCTCATGCCCAATGCCACTAAAGGTGGATGAACAGATACAGAACTATGGCAATAATACTAGTAGTAAAATAGCTTCAAAGAATAAAAATAAATAAGATAATAATAATAATAGTAACAGACACAAATAATAATGAGTAACAAGAGTAAGGTAAATATTCAAGGTGCTCTGACATGAGAAGCTGTACACATCACGTCTCTCTGGAGTTGTAGAGAGTCCAGCCCAGCGCAGTGCATGATGACTGAGCTCACAGCCACATGACAGTATGACGTCTGTCATGTCAGAATATGGCGGCCCCCGTAGTAGCCAGTGAAAATGTTGTTAAATTGACAAACACAGGTCAGCCGAATGTTACTGAAGCATCATTATGAGGACAGTCCAGAGAGACGTGTAACCCCTGTATAGATTGTATATGCAGTCAAAGTGCTATAAAAGGCCTTCTGGGGTGTAACGGAGAAAGCGAACACAACACCCGTTGTAAACATTAGCTTGTCCTGCTAATATAGCGTTACTCAAGAAGATACAGCTTTACTCTAGCATCGGACACCCCTGAGTGAGTTACTGCTCTTCCCCGGCTGGCAGGTGTAGTACATCAATCGCTGCATGCCATGAAGGCCTCGGCATCCTCCACCGATGTGAACATCTTCCTCCTCCCGTCTTGGTGTGATCCGTAGCCTAGCTGGTACAACAGGGCAGCACCTAGGTCTGGTCCGGGCTGGTTTTGCTGTGAGGCTCTGTGGCACGGTTGAGCTCCGGGGGCGCACCGAGGGTCGCTTCGCCGAGAATTTCCACAGCAGCTGGGAGAACAATGTTGTGGCTGGGTACCTTCAATGGATTCTGTGGGCCGACTGTTTTATATATTAGTTGCGGCGGCAGCGGGACTCAAGATAGATGGTTTTAGCCTTAGCTTAGCGTAGCTCTCTTCCATAGCCTCACCTTAGCCTGTAGCATCCCCATTTGGTCACTGAGCTGATTAGCATTCTCCTCGAGCGGGTTAAACGGTGTCGTGGTCGGTGACCATGGCTTGAACATAGTCCAGTTTCTGTTCCAGCGTCTAATAGCATTTGAATTCAAGTGAGAGGTCTTCTTTGTGTTGCTTGAGGACACTCGTCATGTTAGCCATGATATCTTGGGTGGAGGCTGGGGGCGGGTGAGGCCACGGCTGCGGCATATGAGGCCGATGTGTCCTTTTTGTTGGATTTTGCAGCCATTTCTGTGTTTTTTTTTTTTTTGGAGAAAAGGGGTTCCCTGTACAGTAATGTTTGGTTCAGTTCGATTGCATAAGCAAGTGCGGCTCTGAAACCAATTTATATGCAAAGTTGAGCGGGAGCTTGAGGAAAAGGACATCTACTCCATTTGTTACCCGGAGATCCCTCCACTTTAAAATTTTTAATTTTAATCCCACAATCAGCACTCTCCTCACTAACAAATTCTTAGTGATTCGTGAGTTGCCACCTGTTGTACATCAGTGGAAGTCTTCACTGAAGTTATAAATTGCCTTGACTTCTCACCTGATGGAGCATTCATCATTGAGAGAGTCATTCTTAAACCTAACCTCAAACTCTGATGAGCTCAAATCTGGATGCCCCTACCACCAAGCTTGGGGTGAATGATGCACACAGATCAATTTCACAACCTGGAAAACATTAAAAGCACTGTGAGGATCATGTTTCTTACTTTTGAGTGCTTTACACACAATACAGCCATCGCTAAGCTAAAATGGACTGGAGTTGACCACCACCCGGCATGTGTGAGGCTTGTCTGATGTGTTATGAGCAGGGATGAGAAATGAGCAGGATACAGGGAGGTCATCACAGACTTTACCAACTGCTGCATCTCCACACCTTCCCATGAAGGCCACCAAACGAGTGATTGACTTCAGATGGAAGAAACCTCTGACCAGACCGGTGAACATCCAGAGATTGGGGCGGCTGTAGCTCGGAGTTAGAGCGGGTTGTCCAAAAAGGTGGTTTGATCCCCGGCTCCTCATCTTATGTCGAAGTGTCCTTGGGCAAGATACTGAACCCCAAACTGCTCCTGAAGGCTGTGCCATCAGTGTATGCATGGTTAGCTCCTAAAACGATGAGCACGCTGGTGCCTTGCATGGCAGCAAATGCATCAGTGTATGAATGTGTGAATGAGATATATAGTGTAAAAGTGCTTGAGTGGTCGGAAGACTAGAAAGGCGCTATTCAATTCAATTCAATTTTATTTATTATTTATTTTTTTATAACTTTTATTTACCAATGTAAGACAAAGACATGTGCACTGACAGTGCATGCCAGCATACAATTTCTTACAAAAAACATACAGTGCATACAAAAATACATTTCTTCTTTTTTTCTCTTTTAAACACTAAGAACTTACGTGAACACCCCCTCCCCCAACCCTCTTACATAATTAAAGTGCAGTACAAATAAGTAGGTATAACCACAACACATGTGAAATAATATCCTACGTTACATAAATAAAAACGGCAAATGTACCCAGAAACAAACAAACAAACAAAAACAGAACTAACAAAACAAAACACAACAACAGAGGTGCTAAGCTATCATATAAGTACAACAAGCAAATATTAATGGCTGCTTACCCTCTATCATCCAGGCTATCTGTCTCTGACGGCACAGAGGGGCGGGTTCATACCTTGCTATCACTGTATTCTTACGGAAAACCTCCGAGCTGGTAGACCATCTAGATAGCAAGCAGTGTTTTCCAGTGAGTGTAAAACCTGTCAGATGAGCCTCTGATGAGAATTTGATCTTCTCCAGTTTCAGAAGACTTAAATATCATGTAACCAGACTTTGATGATGGTGGTTGAGGAGCCTTCCACATTAAAAGAATCCTCTTACGAGCAATAAGAGAGGCAAAGGCGAGACATTATTTTGAGTGGCTGTGGTACGGAGATAATCTGGGGCTTGCCGAAGATAGCATATGTGGGGTTGGATTTAGTTATGCCTACTAATCTGACATTGTTCTAAAATCGGCCAGAGCCAGACAATTTGGGGCATGCCCAAAACATATGGGTGAGGTGTCATGGAGTCTGCAAGCATCTACTACATTTCTCTCGAATTTGTCTCGATAAAGCTTTGAGAGATTTTCTTCTTTGCAATAATGAAGCCTGTGGAAAACCTTAAATTGTATAATGAAAGTCTAGCACGCTGATGTCGAGTTACCAGCCTCCACAGCCCCCTCCAGAAGGTCTCAGAGATTCAGTTGGAGTTCGACTCCCACTTCCTCTTGATCCTATGTAAGGTAGATTCACTGGTCGGGGACAGTAGTTATAAAAATAGAGATATGGCTTTTGACAAAGTTTTAGTCTTAGAACCAGGTCTATCCCGCTAGGTGTTGGTATCTGTGGGAACGAGTGTAGTGTGTGTTTTTGCAAAATCCCGCAGCTGGAAGTACCGAAAAAATCTGATTTATGCAGATTAAAGGTGGAGGTTAATGGCTGAAACTCGCAAATATACCATCAATGTACAGTCTCCCAAACTACTAGTCCTTTGTTCTTTAAGGTGGAGAAATGCGGGTCGATCCTTGCTGGGATGAACAGGTAATTTACAGATGGGAGTTGCTAGAGGGAGGGTGGCCACCCAAAGTGGCATCTTATTTATGACCAAATTTTTAATGTCCCCACCACAACCGGATTAGAGGTAAACTTTGATGGGGAGAGAGGCAAGGTGCTGCATGTAGCACCAGCAACGATGAGGAGCAAGAGGCTGATTCACTCCGACACCAGATGGATTGAGGGGAAGTAAACCAAGACATTATCTTTGTACATTGGCTGCCCAGTAGTAGCCCGATTAAACTGGGTAAACCCAGACCTCCAGCCGATCTGTCCCCACAAAGCAGTGCGCGACTTGCCCTTGGCCGTTTACCAGCCAGATGAATGGATGAAATGATGGTGTTTATAGCTGTGAAGAAGGACTTGGGAGAAAGACAGGCAGACACTGAAACACATACAAGTAGCGTGGTAACACATTCATTTTTATAACTTGTATCCTACAGGTTAGGGAACAATGGCAAGAAATTCCATCTTTGTAAATCGGACTTAACCGCAGCTGTTAATGGAGTAAGGTTTCGCTCTCGCATCTGTGCGCAAAGATTGTGTAATTGTAATGCCAAGATATTTAAATCCCGTGTTGGTATTTTAAAAGGTATAGTCGATGGCAGTATGTCTGTGGCCATACGGTTGATTGGTAAAAATTTGCTTTTAGAGATGTTCAGCGTGTACCCAGATAGACGCCCAAAAGAATTTAATAATGTCAGGATGCATGGGATGCTCCACAAAGTTTCACTTACATAGAGAAGCAGATCATCTGCATATAATGAGACCTGGTGTTTTATGCCCCATCTTTCAATCCCCCCAAGTCCCTCCCCACTTTCAGAGCCGCTGACAATTGTTCGATTGCTATTGCAAATAATACGGAGATAGCGGGCACCCTTGCCGCGTACCTCGAAAGAGTGGGAATGGAGCCGACCGCTGATTATTTGTACACACAGAAGCACAAGGGGAGGAGTAGAGTAATCTGACCCATGAGATGAAGTTGGTATTGAAACCGAATTGTCTCAGGGAAAGAGAAGAGAAATCCCATTCCACCCTGTCGAAAGCCTTTTCGGCATCAAGAGATATTATGACTTCTGGAATGTTAGAGGAAGAGGAGAGAGAATGACGTCAAGAAGCCGTCTTATGTTAGAATACGAGTGTCTCCCTTTATGAATCCCTCGGTCTTCAGAAATTATCAGGGCATGACAGACTCCAAACGCCGAGCTAGTAGCTTTGCGAGAATTTTAACATCTACCGGTAGGAGTGAAATTGGGCGATAAGATGCGCAGTTCAGTGGGTCCTTACCCTTCTTAAAAATTAGAGAGATGGACGCTTGCATGAGTGTGGGTGGCAGGGTGCCCTGTATAAATGAGTAATTGAACATGTCGAGTAATAACGGAGCTAACTGATCTGAAATTTTTTTATAGAATTCGACCGGGTATCCGTCGGGGCCGGAGATTTACCACTGTTCATTGATTGTATCGCTTCTTTAATTCTGAGAGAGTAAAAGTGCTTCCCAGTCTTAGATTGTCCTGGGGTGAGACCTTAGGTAAGTCCAATCTCCAAAAAAGTTAGTCAGTTGGTTTTCGTCTGTGAGGACTCCGACGCGTAGAGGTGGGAGAAGAATGACCTAAAGTGTTATTTATTTGTCTGGACAGAGGTTATTAAACCTGATTCATCTGTTATCTGAGTAATCCGATTTGATGCCGTTTTTGCATTCAGCTGTGAGCCAAGAGACGTCCAGCTTTGTCACCATGTTCATACACCGACCCCCGAGATTGGAGGAGAAGCTGTTCAGCTTCAGAAGTGAGGAGATCTAGCTCTGGTGGAGTCTTAATCTTTCTTTATATAACTCTGGCGTGTTTGCGGACGAGAGTTTATTGTAGATCTGCGATAGCTACCTCCAGCTCTTTCTGTCGGGATCTGCGTAATTTATTTGCATGGGATGTGAACGAAATAATCTTACCCCGTATGTAAGCTTTGAGAGTGTCCCATAATATGGACGGGGAGGTTTCATCATTTTTATTAGTTTCGCAGAAAAAAGTTATCGATTCTGAAACATGTTTGCAGAAGCTGGCATCTGCTAGCAAGAGAGGCTCAGCCTCCAATGCCTGTACCCTTTGGCTTCATCTTAAAGTGCAGATCCAAGATTACTGTAGCATGATCTGACACCGCTAGAGGTAGGTACTGGGCGGCGACAATTGCTGGGATAAGTTTTTCATCTACCAAGAAGTAATCATGCGCGAAAATGAACAATGTACGTGGGGAAAAAAAAAGAGTATTGCCTTACAGAGGGGTGTAAAAGTCGCCAGGGGTCTCAATTCAATTTTATTTGTATAGCCCAAAGTCACAAAGTACATTTGCCTCTGAGGGCTTTACAATCTGTACGGGAGTGCACCCTCTGTCCTTAGACCCTCGGTTCGAGTGAGGAAAAACTGCCCACAAAAAACCGTTTAACAGGGAAAAAAGGTGGAAGAAACCTCAGGAAGAGCCACAGAGGAGGGATCCCTCTCCCAGGACGGACAGACCTGCAATGGATGTCACGTGTACAGGACAGATCAACACAAACATATTGTACAATTATAATGACTGACAAAATGACAATGAATTACAATGAATGATAAAATGACTACAGTAGCAGATATGGTAGCAATAATGACAATAATAATATGTGTAGTGGATCGTGCAGGATCACAGCAGCAGCCATGATCCATGAGAACCTGCTGGACGACAGAGCACAGGAACTCCGGGGAAGTTTGGTTAGTAACATGCATTAATGAGACATGTATGTCCACAGATGGTGTGTGAGAGAGAGAGAGAGAGAGAGAGAGAGAGAGAGAGAGAGAGAGAGAGTTTTCAGTAAGGGAGATGTGACTGCATCTTTAACCAATACCGTGCCTGGCTAGTCATAACCCTGGGGGGAGGGAGGAGGGGGAGTCCCCCAGCAGTCTAGTCTTATGGCAGCATAACTAAGGGATGACCTGAGCCAGCTCTAACTATAAGCTTTATCAAAAAGGAAAGTCTTAAGTCTACTCTTAAAAGTGTTGACCGTGTCTGCCTCCCAAACCCAGAATGGGATAAGTAAGTACAGTCCAGTTACCATTTACGATTAGATATCAAGATTGTGGGAGCATACAAATACCTGGGTGTTCACCTCAACAATAAACTTGTCTGGTCTGACAACAACAGATGTCCTGTACAAGGGGGTCAAAGTCAAAGTCATCTCCACTTACTGAGGAGACTAAGGTCCTTTGGAGTGTGCAGGACTGTTAAAAACCTTCTGTGGTGGCATCTTGCAATCTTCTATGCAGTCGTCTGCTGTGGAGGGGGACTAGGAAAAGACTCAACAAATGGGTCAAGAGGTCCAGCTCTGTCCTGGACTGCCCCCTGGCTGATGCCTAAGACAAAAAGAGAGGGCGTGTGCAATTGATTAGGTTATTGATTACATGGAGTTCCACACTGTGTCAGCAGTGTTGCTGGGTGGTGGAATTGTTCATTGTTTAATGCCACTGTCCCAAACTTACTAAACAAAATTCAATTCACTGGGTCATGGGAAATGATGATCTTCAGATTCTATTAAAAATTCTTTGGACTATTAGTCCAAAAATAATAATCACTGTTAAACAACGGTGGCTCTTTGTGACAGAAGTATGGATTTGACTAGTGAGTTGGATGACCCTCCAAGAATCCCACTACTGCTAAGAAAAGGAAGAGAAACTTTGGTAGTTCACCTGAATCAGTCAAAAATTAAACCTGAAGGTTATATGCACCCGCCATATTTTCTCAGGATTGTATGTGTTGTCAAAAAAAAAATCCATTCCCATGAATCAAACTGCAACAAAAACAAAAATGTGTGACTGAGGCACATGGAATGACTGTGAGCTGGACGTCTCAGAAGTGCGTTCTCAACAAGTAATCAGTTTGAATTAGAATTTCAAAGCTCTAAAAAAGTTAGTTGAGATGATGTTTGTCAGATAACAGATGTAGACAGGACAGGTATTAGGGCAAACAGCTGTGCCTGCTTGAGGTGCAGGTGTCAGTAAGAACGCTGTTGTTCCAGTAATATACTGTGTTCTCAGCTTCTTATGTGTTTGGGAAGTTTAAATAGGAGTCTGCAGGGGTTCAAATACACAAGTTTAAATTTGTAGAAGTCTTTACTGAGCAAGGCCTGCTGACTAACAGCCATACGACAAACAATACAAGAGTTACTTAGAATGACAACCCATGTTAGCTTTCTAGCTAATGTCTCCTTATCGATCATACAAAGATGAAGGTCTACACTACGCCATCTAAATATTAAAGGCTGCTGTCATGTGAAAATAGAATGTTATGATTTCTTTATCTGTCTAGTTTTGTTGAGCTAATACCAAAATCTGATCTAAATGTCATGTCAATAGCTGGAAATATGTTTCCATGTAAAAACTTATTTGCAGTGGGTCTTGTACTGCACTTTGGCTTGATGAATGAGCTGCTTCCTAAACACCCACTTGGCAAAAGGTGCAGTGACAACACCAGTTTGCAGGTTAGAATTAACTCACCGTTCAATGGCATAAAAATATATCTGCAAAATATCAGTGTGGACAATTTAAATGCTGGCTGGTGTGATTATCATTCCTCAACACCACCAAGTTTACATTCTGCACACTTGAGTCTTTGAGACTCAAGAAACATTTCAGATGTTCCTCTTTCAGGACTGAAAATATATTCAAATATAAATTAGAAAATGACCTTTGTGACAGATGGACTTTATTCAAATGTAATGTTATCTCATCTCTGTCTGTGTTTGGTCCACATCACATTTCAGCTTACTGTAATTATTTTAAATATTTTGTCCAAAATATGTCCACAGGGGTTAGACAAGTGTTCAAACCTCAATAATCCACCTTCCCTTCCTTTCATCTACTCCTCCCCCATCCCTCCATCTCTAGGTCAATGTGTTTGTCCTGCTGTCTGTGGTGTGTGTGCTCCTTAATCTGGCTGGATTCATCCTGTGCTGCCAGGGAGCCCAGCTGGTTTCCAGTATGACCAGCTGCCAACTGGTGAGGCTGCTACCTGTTTGTGTCTGTCTGGTTTTCCCATCATTTGTAGATGTTCTTATTCACAGTGTCTGTTCCTCCTGTGGAAAATCAATATATAATGACATCTTTGTTTTTCTTCATGACAGAACAGCTTATTGATCAGTGTAAAAACACAACCACATATTTAGTCAAGTGATTTAATCAAGGTGAGCACAGTGCAGAGCTGTGTATCATGTCACTGCGCACTGACACAACTTTACACATCATAAGCTGCAGATTTATGAACATATGTGTCTTGCTGCCTTCAGATGCTGCAGGGCTTTATTAAAGTAGTGAAGGAGCAGCTTTTCATACAGTAAATCAGCTGGAAAAATGTGGTTCTGATGCGTCAGGTCTAAGCATGTAGCTCCACATATTTAGTCTCTTGGCAGGTGACAAAACCGATGATGGAAAACAGAGAGAAATATGTAGTATACAAGTAGAAAGACGAATACATTGTGACAAATATGTTAGTGATGTTATAATAATGTTAATAAGTTAGTGATCACAGTTAGTGATCACCGTTCTGGAACCGACAAATGTAACATACCAACCCCAGAACATTATTAGTTATGTAATTACTGCCATTTTTTTTCTTTTATTTATTTATTTGAATACTCTCTACTACCTTTTATAATAATTAGAGTATATCCCTCACATGCCAATCACAACCTATATTCAATTCAATTCAATTCAATTTTATTTATATAGCGCCATATCAAAACATATATCATATCATATCATATCATATCATATCATATCATATCATATCATATCATATCATAACAAAAGTTATATCATGACACTTTCCATACAGAGCAGGTCTAGATCGTACTCTTTATAATATTATTTACAGAAACCAACAGTTTTACCATGAGCAAGCACTTGGTGATGGTGGTGAGGAAACACTTCGAAACCTTTGAACAAGCAGAAACATCAGGCAGACCCAAGCTCATTGGTGGACGAACCATGACAGCCTGCTGGACGAGAGCAGGCTGTCTCTCTCTCTCTCTCTCTCTCTCTCTCTCTCTCTCTCTGAGAGATGTTTCGGTACGATAAAATAATTTCACAATTCTCTGATTATATTTTCTTTGTTTATTCATATGATTATTTATTTAATAATTTTAGTAGTATTATTATGTATGAAGCTTCTTTTGATCACACAGTATGTAGTATGTCTATTGTACAGCTACACAGCACTCACTCAGGGAAAAATGATTTCTTGTAAATCAGGCTGCAGGAAATATGATGCGTCATGTTCAGGCCAGAGCTCCTCCTGTGACATTTTGACCTTTCCTGCAGTTGTGTTGTCTTTCCTTTCTCACTCCTCTCTTTCATGACACTCTGCTGTTTTTTACCTGTATTTGTGTCCATCTGTCTGTGAGGGGGTTGGATGTATAAGAATAGATGGGGCTATGCAGTGTTTTGCGCTCTGCTCTATAAATAAAGGTGTGTGTGTGTGTGTGTGTGTGTGTGTGTGTGTGTGTGTGTGTGTGTGTGTGTGTGTGTGTGTGTGTTTTCATATTTTCATGCTGATAGTATGTCTACTCTAAAGTAGTATGAACTAGACAAAAAGTTTTGGGTGGTATTGTCTGTTTTTCTAATTGTCATAGTACAGTTGTTTTGCTGTAACCCATCACAGACATTATTTACATGTTAATTGTTGATTTTGTAATCTTTGAAAAGAATTGTGTTATGCATTCATGTTTCTCTGATGTTTGCCCGCCCTGATGCATCCAGAAGATGCTCAAGTAACTTCAATCAAAAAGTGACCTAGTAAGTAAGCAAGTAAGTACACTGTAAAATCCAGTATCGGTTAGGCTATACTGTACTGGCGGACTGACCTGTGTGACTGCACTGGTAGCTTCCAGCAACAGCCTCATATGAAGGAGGGGGATCTAGTGGACAGAACACCTCCACCCCTTTGATGCGTGCACCGTAGATATGAGGGAGAGGAATCACACTGTCCCCTAGCATCCTGAAACAAAACAAACTAGCGAGTGAGTTATCATGTTTTACCAAGTTAAAGTGACACTCAAGACACAGGACTGTGGTCAACATGTAAGTGTTGTACAGATGTCGGAATGGATGTGTTTACCGTCGAGCCAGGCGTGGTGTGTATGAGTAGAAAGTGGAGAAGTAGGAAGGGGGTGGGGCAGGGGCCACAAACTCATCAGGGTCTGGGACCTGAGCAGGCTCCTCCCTTTCCTCCACTGTGGCCCTGGGCTCGTCCTATCACAGGGTAGGGACACGTGACATCACACATCATGCATCAACGTCAACACCTACTTCCTACCGACCTCCACTCCCACATTTTACTAATTTGTCTATTTGTATTTGGTGCATCCAACAATACATATTTCAGTGTGTGATATGTGTTACGGAAGCTGATTGGAGTGGCATCCGGTTCATCTCTCATTCAATTCTGAGGACACTATAAATAGTTGGACAGCTTGTCTTATCTGTAAATTAGTGTGAGGCACTTGTTTTCTTGCCACTGGGCTAGGTTAGATCTCCTTTGTTTTAGCTACAGTTGGAGCAGCAGTTCTGTTTTGACTGTTTTTTGTTGTTTTGTCAGGTAGTCAGGTTATTTTGTGACTTACTCTGATTTGCTGCTTTGGTTAGTTATTTTTTTTATTTGAATGTCACATATTTTGCATATAATCTAAGTCCACTGTTAAGAAATAACTTGATTTTACCAAATACATCTGCTTTTATGTTGCTTCCATTTTTCCACAGTGAGATGAGTTGGAACAGTAACAGGCTACAACAGCAAACCTTCTAGGTACTCGCCAACATTAGCCTTGCTGCAACAGACCTGGTTGTGGTGTGATCATACCATGCAGGGGGTTCTTGCTGTGAAGATCTGCAGGTATCTCAGGGCAGCTGCCATAAGACACACCGCTGTGGTCAAGGCATTCAGAGACACAGCGCAAACAACACTTTCTGGGAGAGAAAAAGAACAATCAGATCAGTTCAAACAGAGAACACAGAACTATTTTATCTGTTGTCCACATTTAAAACAGACTATGGGCTCCATTTTTATGGAGCTACATGCTTAGACCTGACGCATCAGAACCGGATTTTTCCAGCTGATTTACTGTATGAAAAGCTGCTCCTTCACTACTTTAATAAAGCCCTGCAGCATCTGAAGGCAGCAGGACACATATGTTCATAAATCTGCAGCTTATGATGTGTAAAGTTGTGTCAGTGCGCAGTGACATGATACACAGCTCTGCACTGTGCTCACCTTGATTAAATCACTTGACACCAGGCGGCTATATATATATATATATATATATAATATATATATATATATATATATAAAAAATGTGCAACCCGCTGTATTCACTGTTCAGCTCACAGTATAAGTGTACCTTAAGCAGGATCCTCATGGTGCTGCAGGAATGAGCAGGGTGGAGCTCCAGCAGCTTCTCCTCAGGACATTTAGAGCTAGGGGAGAGGGAGCAGCAGTAACACACATCTCCAGTCTCACTCTGAAACAACAACACACGCACACACAGAATGAAAATGAAATCTCAGCTGCAGAAATGCATGTGTTGTATATATTTTATGTAGAAGTCTCCTTGTTTTCTGATCCTTGTAACTGAATAAAATGCTATTTGCTTTGGATGCAAACTCAAAAGTTCTTGTAGTCTTGATAAATTGGGTAAACTTAAATTTCTAAGCTACTAAACAAACAGGGTAGAACATGTTCATTAGTGAGCCCTAGAGGTGCTTGCAGGTGTACTTTCAGCTTTGGACAGAGTCAGGCGCTGATTCCCGCGTTATTTTCAGCTAACTACACAGCTCTTTACTTGGCTGGAAAAGATTAGGTCAGAGAAGCAGGTGGATTCAGATTTGATCAATATATATATAAATAATAAATAATAATAAATAATAAATATAAATAATAATATATAATAATAAAACAACATGACTCCAAAGTTATTTCTGCAAGCACTGAGTCAGTGGAATATTAGTTACTGAAGAAATATCCGTTTACAGAGGACGCTAAATGAAGCTCCTTAGGAGTACTGCACTTGATCTGCATCAG
>NW_020861222.1:48608-60000 GCF_000972845.2 Larimichthys crocea
CTTTGGCTTGATGAATGAGCTGCTTCGTAAACACCCACTTGGCAAAAGGTGCAGTGACAACACCAGTTTGCAGGTTAGAATTAACTCACCGTTCAATGGCATAAAAATATATCTGCAAAATATCAGTGTGGACAATTTAAATGCTGGCTGGTGTGATTATCATTCCTCAACACCACCAAGTTTACATTCTGCACACTTGAGTCTTTGAGACTCAAGAAACATTTCAGATGTTCCTCTTTCAGGACTGAAAATATATTCAAATATAAATTAGAAAATGACCTTTGTGACAGATGGACTTTATTCAAATGTAATGTTATCTCATCTCTGTCTGTGTTTGGTCCACATCACATTTCAGCTTACTGTAATTATTTTAAATATTTTGTCCAAAATATGTCCACAGGGGTTAGACAAGTGTTCAAACCTCAATAATCCACCTTCCCTTCCTTTCATCTACTCCTCCCCCATCCCTCCATCTCTAGGTCAATGTGTTTGTCCTGCTGTCTGTGGTGTGTGTGCTCCTTAATCTGGCTGGATTCATCCTGTGCTGCCAGGGAGCCCAGCTGGTTTCCAGTATGACCAGCTGCCAACTGGTGAGGCTGCTACCTGTTTGTGTCTGTCTGGTTTTCCCATCATTTGTAGATGTTCTTATTCACAGTGTCTGTTCCTCCTGTGGAAAATCAATATATAATGACATCTTTGTTTTTCTTCATGACAGAACAGCTTATTGATCAGTGTAAAAACACAACCACATATTTAGTCAAGTGATTTAATCAAGGTGAGCACAGTGCAGAGCTGTGTATCATGTCACTGCGCACTGACACAACTTTACACATCATAAGCTGCAGATTTATGAACATATGTGTCCTGCTGCCTTCAGATGCTGCAGGGCTTTATTAAAGTAGTGAAGGAGCAGCTTTTCATACAGTAAATCAGCTGGAAAAATCCGGTTCTGATGCGTCAGGTCTAAGCATGTAGCTCCATAAAAATGGAGCCCATAGTCTGTTTTAAATGTGGACAACAGATAAAATAGTTCTGTGTTCTCTGTTTGAACTGATCTGATTGTGTCTTTTTCTCTCCCAGAAAGTGTTGTTTGCGCTGTGTGCTCTGAATGCCTTGACCACAGCGGTGTGTCTTATGGCAGCTGCCCTGAGATACCTGCAGATCTTCACAGCAAGAACACCCTGCATGGTATGATCACACCACAACCAGGTCTGTTGCAGCAAGGCTAATGTTGGCGAGTACCTAGAATGGTTTGCTGTTGTAGCCTGTTACTGTTCCAACTCATCTCACTGTGGAAAAATGGAAGCAACATAAAAGCAGATGTATTTGGTAAAATCAAGTTATTTCTTAACAGTGGACTTAGATTATATGCAAAATATGTGACATTCAAATAAAAAAAAATAACTAACCAAAAGCAGCAAATCAGAGTAAGTCACAAAATAACCTGACTACCTGACGAAACAACAAAAACAGTCAAAACAGAACTGCTGCTCCAACTGTAGCTAAAACAAAGGAGATCTATACCTAGCCCAGTGGCAAGATAACAAGTGCCTCACATCTAATTTACAGATAAGACAAGCTGTCCAACTATTTATAGTGTCCTCAGAATTGAATGAGAGATGAACCGGATGCCACTCCAATCAGCTTCCGTAACACATATCACACACTGAAATATGTATTGTTGGATGCACCAAATACAAATAGACAAATTAGTAAAATGTGGGAGTGGAGGTCGGTAGGAAGTAGGTGTTGACGTTGATGCATGATGTGTGATGTCACGTGTCCCTACCCTGTGATAGGACGAGCCCAGGGCCACAGTGGAGGAAAGGGAGGAGCCTGCTCAGGTCCCAGACCCTGATGAGTTTGTGGCCCCTGCCCCACCCCCTTCCTACTTCTCCACTTTCTACTCATACACACCACGCCTGGCTCGACGGTAACACACTCCATTCTCGACATTCTGTACAACACTTACATGTTGACCACAGTCCTGTGTCTTGATGTGTCACTTTAACTTGGTAAAACATGATAACTCACTCGCTAGTTTGTTTTGTTTCAGGATGCTAGGGGACAGTGTGATTCCTCTCCCTCATATCTACGGTGCACGCATCAAAGGGGTGGAGGTGTTCTGTCCACTAGATCCCCCTCCTTCATATGAGGCTGTTGCTGGAAGCTCTACCAGTGCAGTCACACAGGTCAGTCCGGTCCAGTACAGTATAGCCTAACCGATACTGGATTTTACAGTTGACTTACTTGCTTACTTACTAGGTCAACTTTTTGATTGAAGTTACTTGAGCATCTTCTGGATGCATCAGGGCGGGCAAACATCAGAGAGAACATGAATGCATAACACAATTCTTTTCAAAGATTACAAAATCAAACAATTAACATGTAAATAATGTCTGTGATGGGTTACAGCAAAACAACTGTACTATGACACATTAGAAAACAAGACAATTACCACCCAAACACTTTTTGTCTAGTTCATACTACTTTAGAGTAGACATACTACTAATGGTCTTTGTCTGTTTCAGGAGACAGAGATTGCTCTGACAGAGATGACTATGAACTCAGCTACCTCAGCAACAGGAGCCACTGTGCAAGGTACGATGGATGTCCTCACACCAGGCAGGGCAGGCTCAGATGTGGGAGGGGATGTTGTCTCGGTGTGTTAGGCCTAAATTTCATCATGCATTGTTTTTTAGTTTACAAGCCACATACTACCCCTGAACCAACTGCTAATACCAGCTCCCACTGCGATGGTTCTTCTAAGCCAGAGAATCCACAAGAGCTCTCGTGCACTGACCCAAGTACAAGCACTCCTCCGCTCCTTCCTGACAAAGGCAAGGCTCTACAGCCGGAGCAGCTGATTCAGACTGATGTTTTAAACACAAACACAGTGTTGCAGCCTGTGCTGAAATCATAGCTCATGTGGGGGTTTAGCCAGGGTCCTTGTGTATTTTACCTGAGTTTGTTTCAGGGCTTACAGGTATTCAGCATGCAGTATTAGATTCACAATTAAGTCTTGTGATTTTGTAGCAGATCCTTTGTTTTATTTAAAACAGATGTCAGACACTGCCTTTTGTTCTAATAGCAGACGTGTTCATCTGTCTATATCCGTCTTAGACATGAGTGCCCAAACACAATCGGCATTAGCAGGCGTCCTTCCACAGTTCAGTCATCAGCCCCAGTCACCTCCTCAGCAGCAGCACGCTCCAGCAGTGATTCCCTGGAGGAAACCAAGGATCCAACGTTACAACAGTGATCCAGTATTAATGGACCTCGCTACTAAAGGTTGTCTTTTTTTGCTTATATGGAACTATGCAGTCTTTAAAAGTTGTACACCAATGAAATAAGACACAGAAATCCCGACTACATACAGAACTGGACACATTACCAAGTCAAGCCTCTAAGAGTATCTACAATCAATTCAACCAATTTATAATCCACTGTGTGTGAAACATTGTGAGTGCTGAAACATGGGGTTGGGTTGTATAAAACAAAGATGAGATGGGGATGTGGGTTAGTATTATCTATTCACTGCAGTACAAAGTAACTCTTGACAACAGGTACGGTAAGAATCACTCAAAATAAGTTCTGCAAAAGAAATGGGATTACTAAGAAAATTAGTAAGTAAACTACTGCTGTGTTACAGCTCTTAATATCTAACAGAGGCACGTCAACTGGTATATAACTTATCCAAAAGGTTTACATTAAGTAAATAGTAGTAAATACATGAAATAGCAATTATCTACTTTGGTACTGTGGTGTCTGTGCCCTCTACTGGACTTTACATGCGATACTACATACACACACACACACACACACACACACACATACACACACATCGTGGACACCTGCCGTGTAGCCTTGTTACAAGATAAGTGACTATACACAGGAAATATTCTGTAGCTGCCTACATTTTCCAGAAATACCATAGACAGGAATATTAAACAGAGATGGGAAGCTTTAGTACACAATTAGAACAATGACATTGCGTCCCTTTCTCTTTAATAAGGGCTGTCCCTCAAACACCTCAATACCTCAAAGTATTTCTTCTGTGGGTCCCCACTAGTAGATAGCGCCATCTTAATGGAGCGGATCTCAGTCTTTAAGAGTGTGTGGCTGCAGGGAGTTAAAACGTAAGATGATCTTCTACTTTGAAAGGTCTTCCTGTAGGACAGGAGACAGGCTCTCAGTCTCAGTCTCAGTCTCGTCTCGTCTCGTCTCCCCATCTTGACCTGGAATGGCCCAAAATAGTCCATCCCTGTGGAGTGAATGGAAAGTTTGTCCATTTTGGGGACTATCCGGTTTAGCCGTCCAATGATGACGTTAAGCTCATTTGTACTCCTCTGCCTGCCATAGTCAGCCACCCACCTGGAGGTGTAGGCCACCCTGTGTAGGATCCATGCTGTGGCCTGATGTGAGCCAAGTGCTACACTGGCTCACATCAGGGATCTGCATCCTATGTGTAATGGAGGTGACAACACAGACAACACAGAAGGCAGATTTGCAGAATTCAACATCTGAAGGATGATGGCCCTTGGCTGCATTTGTTTGGATGACTTGCAGTGTCATCCGCAGAGTTACTTGCTGAGTGAAGTGAGTCATGAGGATCTGTGTGCTCTCAAATTTTAGCCTCCCTTGTGCCGACAAATCCCTTAAAGCAGTACAATTCAGAATGGAGCCAGCACAGTCATCAAATCTGTCCACAGGATGGTCCACTTGATCTTGTGGGAGAGTTCTCTTTGCAGGAGCTTGTACAGCTTTTTTGGAGTAACAGTCAGGCAAATCTGGCGTGGATGGTTGCTGGTCATACTGGCTTGACTGGTGTTATTAGATGGGTCGGCCCCTATGAGGACAAGGGGCTTAGCATTCTAACTCCTGAACGGGGGGCTTTTAAGCTGCTCATGGGATAGGAGTGTTCTGCCAATCTGAGGCACAAGGTGGTAAAGGTGGAAAGTTTGTTCATTCTGGGCTACTTTAGACACTGATCGTACTCTAATGAAAACATAGTTATGAATATTATATTCCATAAATGTTTTGATTTGTGTTTAGGGAGTCATCCCAAAGGGATCAATGATTGGTGATTATGATGTTTAAGTCTACTCTTAAAGGTGTTAACCGTGTCTGCCTTCCGAACCCAGAATGGTAGTTTGTTCCACAGAAGAGGAGCCTGATAGCTGAAAGCTCTGGCTCCCAATCTACTTTTGGAAACTATAGGAACCACAAGGAACCCAGCGTCCTGAGAGCGCAGTGTTCTAGAGGGGTAGTAAGGTATTATGAGCTCTTTTAGATATGATGGTGCCTGACCATGAAGAGCTTTGTAAGTAAGAAGAAGAATTTTAAATTCTATTCTAGATTTAATAGGTAGCCAATGCAAGGAAGCCAAAATGGGAGAGATGTGATCTCTGATCTTGGTTCCTGTCAGAACACGTGCAGCAGCATTCTGAATTAACTGCAAAGTCCTAAGAGACTTATTGGAGCAGCCTGATAACAAAGAGTTACAATAGTCCAGCCTAGAAGTAACAAATGCGTGGACTAGTTTTTCTGCATCCACTTGAGAGACGATGCGTCTGATTTTAGCGATGTTACATAAGTGGAAGAATGCAGTCCTCGAAATTTGTTTTATGTGGACGTTAAAGGACAAATCCTGATCAAAAATAACTCCAAGATTCTTTACAGTCTCTAGAAAGAGAGTTTCTGAGGTGTTTGGGTCCAATTACAAGAACTTTAGTTTTGTCTGAATTTAACATCAGAAAATTGTAGGTCATCCAACTTTTTATATCCTTAAGGCATGCTTGGAGTTTAGTTAACTGATTGGTTTCATCAGGCTTGATCGATAAATATAATTGGGTGTCGTCAGCATAACAATGAAAATTGATAGAGTGATTCCTAATAATGTTCCCTAAACACTGTTTGTTAATGACAATATATTAGTTCCACTGGAAACCTTGACCATTTTCTTTCTCTCTGATGTCTGCTGTAGTGCAGGGTAGCACTCCTCTCGCTCCCTCTCCTCAGACCACAGACTCTTCCACCCAGACATCGCAGCCTACACTGGCCGCCCACGCCCAAGGCCATGTCACAATGCGACGGGGTAACAACAGTAGGATGCCTCGCCGGCCTCGGCCATCCTCCATGGTGGACTACCAGAGCTACCAACACACACAGCAGCTGGTCAGGAAAATCCTGGAGCAGCCAGCAGCCCAGGGCCTGACCCCTGAAGTCCAGGAGCTGGTGGACAGCATACGAACTGTCTTGCAGTCAGATCAGGAGCACATGGAGGAGGCTGTACGCTGTGCCAGCTATATTGAACAGGTCAGTTTGACATTCATCATTCAGTACAAAGTGATACTAATATTATTAGAAAGCTAACATTATTCTGTATTTTTCTTAAAGTTAACATGAAAAACATTGTGTTAGTCTGCACCATTACATATAATAAATTAGACAGCTGGACAGAACAGAGAGATATAGAGGCTGTCAGAGGAAAAAGTCAATTTGAGGACTATTTTCAGCAGCAGATTAACCCACATTTGGTGCTCCAGTGAGTATTTAGGGCAGCAGGACAGTGTGTGTTGACCAATGAGTGTGTCCATGGTAATGAAATAACATGTCGACCAGTGAATCAGTGTGATTTAGATATATCAGGCTTTGATACAGACACAGTCCTTGTTACATTTATTGTTGATTTGTCTCTGTGATTTGTTGACTAAGAAAAATAGAG
This sequence comes from Larimichthys crocea, assembly GCF_000972845.2. NCBI lineage: Eukaryota > Metazoa > Chordata > Actinopteri > Sciaenidae > Larimichthys > Larimichthys crocea. The sequence continues at coordinate 55,336 of NW_020861222.1, forward strand.
AGCATAACTTCAGCTTTAGACTGCAGACATTTGATTAAGGTCTTAAGGTGTAAACCAATGAAGACACCTGCACACACTGTGACAAAAGTACTGTCTACTGTTTACTTTATTTAGCTAAGAGTCTATTGTTTATCTTATATTGTTAGTGATGGGTAAATGAAGCTTTTATGAAGCACCAAACCACTTGAGCCAATTGTTTCGAAAATGGGTTCTTTACTCGAAGCTTCAGTTATGGTGACCTCTCCTGGCAAAGAGCCAGGCTGCAGTCAAATTAGGCTAGTTGGTGGACAGGAAGTTTTTAAATTACACACGCACACTGATTGTCCTATTCACAAATAAAGATCAATGAGACAATCAATGTGTGTATTGTGTTATTGAGGAAAGTGATGGGAAAATATAACATAGGTTTAGGTGGTAACCTATGACATAGGTGTGCTTGTGTAACTATGGCAGAGGGTGATTATGTAGGATGGGGGGCAGTCAAAGATTTTTATTGAGATACATTATTTTTTCAACAATTTTTGGATTGAGTCGGTTTCTTTTTATGCTGACAATTTCTCCACATTTTGAAAACACTCGTTCACAAGGAACTGATGAGGCAGGTGTGCATAAAAATTGTTATAAAGTGTTGAAGGCACTCAAATTCAAAACTGTCTCAACCTGTCACCTGTCAGAATCGAGACGAGGCAGTGCCATTCATTCACCTGATTGGACCGCGAACCAGTCAGGTGATTCATTCTGGCAACGAAGCAGTTTCTGCTTCGGACGTCACATGTCACGTGTTCTTTTTCGCACCAAAGCAAGCTTCGAAGCAGTGCTTCTATGGAATTGTAGTCCAGGGTTTGAAGCACGTATCGAAGCTTCAGTGTCGCGCTGCCATCACTATATATTGTATCTTTTTCATACCTCCTTTATTTTGTATACAAGGGTCTGTATGCTACAATTTCCTTTAGGGAGTCATCCCAAAGGGATCAATGAAGTGCAGTCTAAGTCTAAACGTACAATGTGGGCTGACAATGTTTTTGTTATAAAGGATTATTCAGAGAAACACACTTTGGTGTCTCTGTCAAAAATAATGACCATAATCTAAATGTTTTTTTGCTTTGGTAATTTGTACAACTAAAGCTGTTTCATACACTGTTTGTAAATGATGATATATTAGTTCAATTGGAAATCTTGACCGTCTTCTCTGATGTCTGCTGTATTGCAGCCTCACCCTCTACTTCCAAGTAGGAGAAACGATGGTGGCTGCTCCCTTTCTGTCTAAGATAGAATAGAATCAGGCTTTATTTTGTCATTGTAACAGTACAAGTACAGTACAACGAAATTGCGAACCAGTCTGTCCATACAAATAATACATGTAATAAGACAAGTGGGGGAGACAGGACAGGGTCTGGTAGCCAAAGGAAAGAAGAAAAGGGGATACAACATGGGGAGAGGGGAGGAGAAAAAAAGAACAACCCACAGACTGTACTCCTGTCAGGAGAACAATCTGGGGGCAGGACAAAAACACCTCAGCAGTTATAGCACATATACAGTACACTCTACAACATGAGACACATCACTAGCAACCAGGGGATAGGGGATGGGTGGTTTGAGTAGTCCCAGTCCAGACACGCAGCCATCCGGTCCTGCAGCCAGAGGGCGCTGGTCACAGACCCGCCTTGTCAGGCTGGGGGGAACAAGCGGTGAAGGCGGGGGGATGCGGGTAGGACAGTGAAAGCATATCTGTAAGTCTGTGCATGTGTGCGTAAGCCTGGAGACGTGTCCCGCCCTTGTCCTGAGTCAACAGTTGCCATTAGATCATGAAAAACTCTCAGCAGTGCTGTCTCAGTGCTATGTGATGGGTTTAAAGCCAGACTGAAACTTCTCATAGATGTCATTGGCCACTAGGAATGATTGGATCTGAATAAAAAACAGTTTCTCTATAATTTTAGATAAAAGTGTCAATTTAGAGATAGGCCTGAAGTTAGACAGCACAGAGGGATCCAGATTTTTCTTTTGATAAGAGGCTGCACAACAGCATGCTTGAGAGCAGCTGGAACACATCCAGTGGTAAGACAAGAATTAATGAATAAAAGTATGTCAGGGCCCACTGTACTGAATACCTTTTAAGGAGACGAGAGGGATGCTGTCTGAAGAACAGTTTGTAGGTTGCAAAATGCTGAACTACATTGGCCATTGCGGGAAAGGATACAGGTTCGAACTGATCAAAAGCAGCATGTAAAGGAGGAATGTTGAGGTCAGAGGTTGGGCCTGCAGAAGAAAAGGCAGGTGACCTAAGAGCAGAGATTTTTTCAATAAAAGATTTGAGAAAATTCCACAAATTGTGAGCAAGGGTACAACTGGGAGAGTTATCAGTTGTAAGGGTTTACAAGGGAGTTAAAAATGTTAAAAAGAACTTTAAAAAAAACATTCATTCTAGTAGCCTTAACAGTCCTCTGGTAGACAGACAGGGTTTCACAAGACCTTCTTTAGAGACATAGAGCTTATCTTTTTTTCCACTTTCTCTCAGCACGCCGACATTAGTGCCTGAGAGCGCGTGGGGAGCTGTTAAGCCACGGTTGCTACATGCTTTTATGCGCATTGCTCTAAAGGTGCAACAGAATCAAGGATATCCGTGCAAGTAGAATTAAAATTGCTTAAAAAAAATACGTTTTGAAAGCATGATTATCGTCAGTGCTAAGTATATCACCAGAATGATATAGTCATTTACATGGCTGATAAATGTGATGCAGTTTGAGCGTTAATTGTGCACAGACAACGCATAGAAGCAGGTTTTTGCCCTCAAACAAGGGATTGAAACAGTAAAAAGCACAGGCAGATGGTCAGAGATGTACGCTTCACAGATTACATTAACTCTCACAGATAAATCATGTGATAAAACCAAACTAAAATGTGCTCTTTTCTTATGAGTCAGGTCTTTAAAACATTGAACAAGATTAAAAGATTCAATAAAGTTTAAGTTGAAATCTCCAGAAATAAGAAATTATTTACAGAGACACGTGACAGAAAATCTGCAAAGTCACAGAGGAAGTCTGTGTTTGGAGGGCAATAAACAACCCGAACATAACAGAGGAAGGAAAGCTTGAGTGTTAGTGTAAGTTTAAATCTATAATAATAACAGTGGTGGACTGCGTACAATGACACTTCAGGTCATGTGATCCTACCTGTTCTCTGCAGAGAGCTGCTGCCATAGACCAAATACGTCCTCAGGAACTCAGGATAACGCTGTGTGAGGCCCTTCACAATTTTTGGTTTAAAACTTTGTCATCACCCATCTCTCTTTGGTGATGACAGCTGTGGTATCAGAGCAATCCATGTCGATGTCTTCATATCCAATGATATGAAGTCTTCTCCATCATAAGCATACTGTAGAAAACCATGAACCTCCAGTCTCATCATCCCACTCACACCACTCACCATCTGAAAAGGTGGACACCTGAGAGAGAGACAGAGACAGAAACACTCTGTAAATAAGTTTGATGTACAGATGAACTTTCCAGTGAAAGACAGTAGCTAATGTTCTATGAATTGACAGATGACTTCCAATGTCAGTATTCAAAGTGAGAATGTCTTCTTGCATCTATTCACATCAGTCTCTTAATCAAAGTCACACCTGTGGTGACACCTGCATCTCAGCTCTAAATATCTTGCAGATGTCTGTAAAGTGCACATGTGAGCACATGAGTACATGTTCAGAATAGAAGCTAAATCTGTTTGACCAACAACAATAAAAGGAAGTGAAACATTTTAGCAGGAAAAAGTCAAACACAACATGAAGAAATACTTTACCTCCACTTTGGTTGAAGCGCTGCTTCAATATCCATGCAGTCTTTAAAGAAATTTGGCGCTGTCTGACACTTATTAGTGTACCACTCAACCTGATCAGAATCGTCTTCAAATAATTTTTTCATCCAGTCCTGTTTTGGATCTATTTTGTTGCGTCACAGAGTAACTATAACTATAGGAATTTTCATCAACCATTGCAGTTAGTAACAAAATCTGGGAAGTTTGTGACTCCAGAAGATCCAGTTGCAAACAGTATCAGGGAGTGGTCCACTGCAGGACAAACAAGGTTTATATATTCAGTATAATGTGATGTCAACATAATTGTGTGAAGCAAAGATCTAAAGTAAAGATTTAAAATGTTCTTACCTGATGATGAAACTTGACAGAAGAGAAGCAACAAAAATAATTTTTTCATCTTGTTTTGATGAAGACGTGTGGGTACAACACAGAGCTGGTTCAGGTGAGTGATCTTTTTAAGGTGAGTTTCCTTGTTTAAAGAGGTGAATGTTTTCATTAAATGTTCGACTGACTTCTGGATCCTCCTGTTTTCACATAGTTTATCATGTGCCATGCTGGCCTGACTCCAGCATGCAGTCCGTCCACTGTTTCTATTTTAGACTTTATCTGGATGCTGTTACACATATCTGGATCTGACAGGGTAACTAAAAGTAACTTGTGAACAGTGATGATTCATATCACTCAAACAGAAATGATAAAACCTTCAACATGAACCTCTGACTTGATTCACGCAAGAGCAAGCAAATATTGATTTTTGAAGTTGGTAACTGCGATGAACGTCTCTGCAGCAGAATCACAAAGAAGCAGGAAGATGTTTTCCAGTCAGGGGATTTCCCAGTCAGCATTGTTGTCATA
>NW_020861222.1:60010-66367 GCF_000972845.2 Larimichthys crocea
GTCCGTATCGTGGAGTTCAATCCGCAGATGTTATGGCGATGGCATGGCAGTTGCTATGGAGACAGCCTTGATCAGGCCATGGAGAACAGTCAACAAGTGTCAGTGGGAGATGGGGTAGTAGGGGCAAAGAGCGTCTCGCTGTAGTGATCTTCCGGGGGAGTTGTTATCCAGCAGAGGCCTTGGCCAAGGCTCTGCAGGTGTGGGGAGGCCAAGATAAGATTGGAATTTGTTGGTCTTGGGGCCCCGTAGCTTCGTTATCTGCTACAGGCTCTCTCAGCCAGCTTGGTCCCAAAACGATCCATTTGCCTTTGCAAAACTGTCAGCTTCTCCAGATGTAACCCATATCCTGGTTGTTCTTGATGTTTTCCATCGATCCTGTAATGGTGACCATGTTTCCGGTTCATAGTCTCTGTGATGTCGTCCACTTTGCGTTCCAGCACTGCGATGTTATCCATATCCGGTTAACGGCCCCATTCAGATTCCCGACATTATGCTCAGTGCTTCAATCATTGCCGCAGCTTTATGGGGCTGTGCACGGCTGCCAGCGTTTTCCGCTGCCTCGATGAATCAGTGCCATGCCCGCTCCAATCAGCAAGACACTTGCATCAACAATCCGAATAGGTAGATGTCTTCTACGTCCTCACAGAAAGAGCCGCCAGACACACGACCCGCCACTTCTCCCAGCGTCCCATCGAGTAACCAGCTGCAAACGTTCCGGCGGGACATACAGGTTCCCCCGAACCTGGGCTTCTCTTAGAGAAGATGGTGTCAATTGCGCTTAGAGACCAGTTGATCAGATCCATGATGCTTGATAGATTCGAGAGCATTACAGGGAGAGTCTGTCCAACACTTGAGAAAGCTGTAGCTAACAGCTGTGTGACTTACTGAGTCCTCTCTGACATCAAGATCACCATCACATCTTCCGCTTTTTAACATTTGGCTGGTGCTCTGACTTATTTATTTCTGTTTAATCAAAAGATTTGGACCATTCATAGTACTTTAATTTACTAAATTCTAATATTTTCCTGTTTTGGTTTTGGCTGATTGTACTTAGTGCTGTAACAAATAATAATTTGTAATAATAATTATTATTAATAATCATTTATTATGTAAAATGTCTTCCCATCTTTCTCTCCACTAAAGCTCTTTGTCTGAACTTGTCTGCTGCTAAAGTCTAAAAGCCATCAGGTCATGTGACACACTGAGTGGATATGATGCAGTTCCTCACCTTATCAAAATCAGTGAATATAAAATGCTTTACAAAAAGTCATAATGTTTGCAGGAACACAGCAGTCGTTTGTCAGATAATGATTACTTTGAAATCTTTTCTTTATAATCCCTGAACTATGGATGTTAAAGATCTGGCTCATTTGTACCTCAGTAAATTTCCCCTTGTACACTGTGACAAAGAGCAGATACAGTGACCAAGATACACACAGTCAACTCTATTACTTTATTCTACTTCCTGTTATTTTAATTTGCACGTCAGTCTCAAAGTAAAAAAAAACACCAATGATTAGAAAGATTGGCAAAAAAAATCAACGTCAACACATCTAACACTGACACTGATTCATATAACTGGATCTATAGTCACAGGTGAGTGTGTGGACTTAGAAAAAGAACCAAATGTTTGAGAGTTGAGGATTTTGTTGTGCAGTGAAACATCAGCACAAAAGGAAAGAACAATACATTTGATGTGGATTCATTTATGTTCATTAATACACAGTAACATGTGACAAAAGTTGGATGAGCATTCTAATGAAATCATGTGAATTCATGTTCAATATTCAAGCTGCCTTTAAATCCTTCATTCACCAAACAAACAGCATCTGCAGTATGAGCCAGCCTTATATTTACATCGTATCTGCTCAGGATGAACTACACTGACTGACCCCACTGACTTTATAAGTGACTTCATGTGAATGTCATGACCCGCTCAGTAATCCAACCACCATCACTGTCTGTCTGGTTTCACTAGTCTTATCAGTCGTAAATCTGTTTGACCAACAACAATAAAAGGAAGTGAAACATTTTAGCAGGAAAAAGTCAAACACAACATGAAGAAATACTTTACCTCCACTTTGGTTGAAGAGTTGCTTCAAAGTATTTATCATGGATTTGAAGAAGTTTGGCTCACTCATAAAACACTGTGTAGTGCCACTCCAACTGCTGAGGATTGTCTTCGAATCATTTTTTGAATTGTGACTCACTTTGTGAATTCAGAAGATACAGTTACAAAATACTTCAGGGAGTGTTTAACTGCAGGACAAACAAGGTTTATATATTCAGTATAAATACACATCATCATGTATTTCAGTGAGATTCAGTTCACATTGTTAAGCATACAGAGATTTTATCTACACATATTTTCTCTACAGTTATAATGTTTGTTCATATATGTTGGTATTCATGAATAGTTATGAATAAAAGATGATCAATGGGTGAGTGTTCTATGATGTGCATATAAACATGAACTTATATGTATGATAGTACTTCCCAGCAGTGTCATTACATTTCAGTTACTATCTATCTACATGACTTTACTTGTTAAAATGGAAACACATTATGAACCAGTTTGCAGTTTTTTACCAACAGGGGGACCCACAGTCTGTTTCAGTGGGCAGAAAGACGAGGAAGGGGAACGAGACAGGAAAAGGAACGAGGTCAACGATGAAGACAAGACGGAATCAAACAAAACTGAATAAATGAGTACACATTACAATGTTAATGTTAATACAGACTATTATGCAAACCATACAAAGGAAACATTCACACACATGTTTGTCTGTGTTACCTATCACAGTTTGGTTCTTTTTAGTAGAAACAGCTGTGATTCAGTTTGAAGCTGAGGTCAAAAGTCATGACCAAGTCTGTGTTTGTGTGTGTGTGTCCTCAGTGTATTAGTCTCTGTAGACTCATGATATCTGAATAAAATATCTAAATAATAAAAATGATTTTCAGGATTAGAAATATAAAGCAGGGTGTCATCTGCATAACGTGATAACTCTTTATATCTCTCTCCTGATTCTCATGGCAATAATGGTCACCACTGCCATCTAATGTTGCCCTAAAGTTGAGTGTGTTTCAGTGTGTGTGTGTGTGTGTGTGTGTGTGTGTGTGTGTGTGTGTGTCCTCAGTGAAGTGTATCAGTCTCTGCAGTAGCTTCCAGCTGCAGCAGTCAGTTCAGTTTCTGTTCAGTCTGACTGAGGGAGGTTTTTGTACGACGCTTTTTCACTGTGTGAACACATGCTGACTGTTGATGTAGTGATAACTCAGACAGTGGTAAACTGCTGCATCTTCAGTCTGAACTCCACTGATGGTCAGAGTATAGTCAGGGTTTGATCCACTGCCTGTAAAACGAGCTGGAATCCCTGATTCTCGCCGATTAACATGATGAATGAGGAGTTTAGGAGTTTCTCCATCTCTCTGTTGGTACCAGGATAAATAGTTTCCAACAATCTGACTGGTCCTACAGTTGATGGTGACGGAGCCTCCCACAGCAGAGCTCACTGCTCCAGGCTGAGTCACTGTGACCTGGCCTCTGGACTCTGAGGATACAGGCACAAAAACATAAAGCAGCGTCATGGTTTTGTGGGCTTCATTTCAGAGGGACGGATGTTCATAGAGGAGAGGAGTTTGATTCTCTGGACTTTACCTGTGAAGCAGCAGCAGAGGAGAGTCCAGATGAGGTGGAGATCAAAGTCATGTTTTTGATGAGGAGGATTTCTGTGGCCTCTGTGTCATGAAGGCAGCTGTCAGTCATCCAGTGTTCAACTCTCAGGACTATAAACTCTCCCAAGCACTGGAGCATGGTTGCTGCTGATGCAAAGTGGCTCTCTATGGAAATGCTCTGATGACTCCCAACAGGGACTTGGATTACTCTGATCATGCTGTTTATCAATGGATCATTCACTCTATCACGAGTATTGCTAGAAATTTAAAATTCCTATTTCATGTGATTTTAACTTTTTTTCTTGACATGTTTCTTTGATAATGTTTTCTTTCTCATTTAAATTCATAGTTGGATAATTTAAGAGGAATTTAAATTGAAAATGAATTTCCTAAAATAATTATCCAGTTTATTAATGTTGTAGATTGTTACTTTCATATAAACTATTTTATAATAAGACTAATTTTGTTGAGTTTGATTGTGTCAAAGTCAGAGTGCTGGGCCGTCAGGGCCTGCAGGCCTTCTGTCTGGCCTCCAAAACATCTGAATCACAGACTGATTAATTATATTTTGTCCATAAATACTTATTAAATAATTCCAAATGGTCTGTCCGCTTCCTTTTTATAGCTTTTCACCTTGGTTGTGCTGCTTCTAGACCAAGTATTTTCATATTTAAGCATTTAACCAATCACATTTCAGATCATATTTGTTTGCCAGGCAGGTCGAAAGTTCAAAGAGTCTGCCTGGAGGCCTTCACAATCCGTTCTGCAGGCCCTCTAACACAAAACAAATGTCGATGAAACTGTTGCTTCAAGCAGGTGTACGGCAACGTCACCATATTCACACCCGTTGACTGGATAGTCAGAGAGCGGCCAGCCAAAGCTAGCAAACTGCATCTGTAGCGAGCGAATCGAAATATAGTTGTGTTTGTGTAATAGCTATTTTCAAAATAGCTATTACACAAATTATTACACAAGATAGTATTTTGTCACTCCACAATGGTTGAAGGAGGAGAAGAATTTCGTGGAGATTTACCTGTCCAAGGCCATTTTCAAGACGGACTTTTCAAGAAAAGTTGGACATTGTTAAGAAAGGTCGGGACAACTCTGAGCTAGCAAGCCTGTCACAACAGAAGAGGATTTGTCGTCCACTTTCAGTTTACACGACAGCGGAACCCTGGCTCACAGGGTCCAAGGAACACTGCAAACTGTAATACCTGGGAGTGCTTGTTATTTGCCACTGATCGACATGGTGTTTGGAGCCACACTGGGTTTGTAAAATGACTGGCCTAACCGATGGCAGCAGCAACGAGACACCAAAGCACTGCCGGACACTTACAAGCACGGTGCTTTCCAAAACTGGATGTGCAGTTTTGTCTGGCTGGGATAAAGGTGAGTTTTGTGACACCACTGAGCGAGAGAGAAGCCGATTAGAAACTCCCACGAGGCCACACTGAAGCAACGCAGGCTCTCCGAGCGCCAAAGAGGTCACGCGCAAGATCCTCTGCGCGCACTACGGCCAATTCCACGGCAGGATTCTGGACTCTATCATTTGCCAGACACAGACCAGATTTCAAGACCATGAAAAAACTGATGTTTGTCACCCTCCTCGACCCCCAGAAGTTTCGGGAATACAAGAAAAAATTCCCGCATGCAGCCTTCTCCAGTTTAACACAGAGCCACGGAACACTTTTTGATCTGTCTCTGCTAAAAACAGAACTGACTGTAATGTATGCCACGAAGATGTGGCAGGAAAAACTCCCAGATCTCCTTGACTTACTTCATCAGAAAAATCTGAGGTGAGGAGCATGGTGGAGCTGTACACATTTGTATATGGGCGGTTGACACTTCCTGTGTCCACTGCTTTCTGTCGGGCGGACATTTTCAGCCCTAAAGTGAATTAAAACTTATGCCGAAATCGACAGGGCAGGCTCGACTTCCTCATAGCTTCGATGGCGATAGAAAAGGACTTCTTGATGAAACTGAAGCACACGGACGAATCACAAAGCTACCTGTAATCTACCCTTGTAGAAGATCCATGTGTTATGTTCATCTGTTGTTAATTTGTACCTGGAAATTATTATTAATATCTGAATTTAAGATTTAAATAACTAAACAAGCCTTCAGGATTAGAAATATCAAGCAGGTGTCATCTGCCTAACGTGATAACTCTTTTATTCATCTCTCCTGATTCTCATGGCAATAATGGTCACCACTGCCATCTAATGTTGCCCCTAACGTTGTGTGTTTTGTGTGTGTGGTGTGTGTGTGTGTGTTTGTCCTCAGTGAAGTGTATCAGTCTCCGTAGCTTCCAGCCTGCCAGCGTCATTCAGTTTCTGTTCGTCTGACTGAGCGGGGAGGGGTTTTTGTACGACGCTTTTCACTGTGTGAAAACCCGCAGACTTGTTGAAGTGATAACTCTGACAGTAGTAACTTTGCTGCCATCTTCAGTCTGACTCCACTGATGGGTCAGACCTGACAGTCAGCGTTGATCCACTGCCTGTAAAACGAGCTTTGGAATCACCTGACAGTCGGTGTGCTCGTCACAAGTAAAATGAGCAGTTTTAGGGTTTCTCCTCCATCTCTCTGTTGGCTCCAGGCAAAATGTGTAATTGTTCCAAACAACAAAATTCTGATCTGCGTCCTACAGTTGATGTTGCACGGAGCCTCCCACAGCCCAGAGCTCCC